>NC_137057.1:2161097-2203597 GCF_032717465.1 Coenobita brevimanus
GGCAGACAGAACAAACAGACACTGACAGGTAAACAGAGACAGACAGATTAACCGCTAAGCCAGACAGAGACAGATAAAACAAAGAGAGAGAGAGAGAGAGACAGAGAGAGAGACAGTACAGACAGACAGACAGACAGAGACAGAGACAGAGACAGACAGACAGACAGTGATTTGGACAAACGTACAGACAGACAGACACAGACAGATAGACAGGACAGGTAAACAGACAGACAGACACTGACTATGTACTGTATACAGAGACAGACAGATAAACTGCTATGCAAAACAGCACAGGATAGACAGACAGACAGAGATAAACAGGAAGATAGACTTGATTTGCAAACCTACAGATGAACAAATAGACAGTTAATCAGACACAATCAGACAAATGGACAAACAGACAGACTGGGTACATGGGTTAAGTCTTAGCGCTGGAAATGAGGAAAAGTGGCAGATAACGAACGAGGGGATAAAACTGATTGTTGTGGCAGTGAAATCAAGATGGGTGAAAGAAAACAAAAACAAAAAAACTGAAATAAACTCAGAAGTGACCAAGAATAATTGGTTGCTGGTCGACCTTGCGTATAAGCTCCGACGTGTTTGGTTAACCTTCACCCCGACACATCCATCAACTGGCATTACAAGTGAGGCAATTTTTTTTTTTTTTTTATACGAGGAAGAAGGAAGCAAAGGCTGAGCCAGCAGAAACAGTTCCTTCCAAGAAAAAACAAAACAAAAAGCAATACAAAGAGAGAGCCAAATCTCAAAATCCATTCATTTCGAGATGCCTGGACACACTGCGTGTGAAAGACTAGAGATCATAGGAAGGCAAGGAAATACAAGACAGAGGGAGACAGTTCCAGAGTTGTGATCTGTTGCATAAATGAAGGACTGGGAGTAACTGTTAACTCTTCCATTAGAGGCAGGTAGACAGCAAAGGGATGGGAGTTTGTTGGTAGGCGCGTTCTATGCACCCGACGTAACAGGTGGAGGGATGCAAGCAGACAGTTCAGAGGAGCAGTGACCATTGAAGTAGCGATGGAAAAAGAGATAAAGAAGGCAACAGTGCGGAAGGAAAAAGAAAGAGTTTGAAGGGAGCCAGTAATGAGGAGGAGAGTTAATGAGACAAAAAAGCCTGTAACTTCACCCAATTGGAGACGAGCTGTATGAAGGAAGCTTCTCCACACATGAGAATTGTAACTCTAAACAGGGGCGAATAAAACCCGTGAATAAAGCCAACTGCTGTGCAGGGGTAAAGAAGGCACGGAGTCGGCTTAGTCATTGACCTAATCTCTTGGAAGCAACAATTTACAAGAGACGGAATATGATCTTTTCCAAGATAAGTCACGAATGAATGAAACCCCAAGAAAGCTATGTTCAAGGATGATGCAGGATTGAGCTGGATATTATTAAACTATAGAGGGCAGTACTCCTGTGGAAGATTTTGACGGGTTGATAGGGTGTAAAAACTGTCTTTGAAGGGCATTAAAAACAAGATTATTTTTACCCCAGTCAGAGATATGAGCGAAATCAGACATTAGGTGCTGCCATAGCCTCATCCCTTGTTTGTTGAAGTAACTGCTGAGATGGACGTTGCGGGAACCGAAATGGAAAGGGTGGAAGGATGAAATCATCAGTGTTATAACGAGTGGATAGGGGTTAGATGTAGCTTAGATCATTGATAAATCAAAGAAAGAAATTTGGTGATAGGAAAGAGCCATGAGAAGCACCACTGTTGATAGATCTAGGAGAAAAAATGATGGCCGTCTACAACAGCAACCTGCTATAGAATGACGAGAAAGGAAGCTATAGATGAAGGCAAAGATAGAAGGATAGAAACCGTAATAGGGCCTTATGTAAGTTAAAGATGTATGCCAGACTCGATTGAAAGCCTTTGAGATGTCACATGCAATGGCTATAAGCTTTCGCCAAAGTCCCGAAATGTTGGAGGATTTGACCAGGGAGTCTGAAAAGTAGGTGAGAAGACCACCAGATGCGAGCGCTACCCTCCGACGGAACCCATACTGACGATCAGAAAGAAGGTTGTGATAGAAAAGATGCTTTAAAATTTTTATGTTAAGAATAGACTCGAAAACGTTTGGAGCTCAGGGGATGTTAAAGCAATTGGACGATAGTTATAGGGCTGGGAATGGTCACCCCTTCTTTGGGACTGGCTGAATGAGAGCAAACTTCCAGCAAAAAAGTGGAAGGTACAAGTTGAAAGACAAAGGCGAATGAGTTTACCTAGGCAGGGTATAAAGCACAGAAGCACATTTCTTTTGAGAATAATAGGAGGGACTCCATCAGGCTCCATATGGCGGCATTGTTAGAAGTTGGATAGGCCAGTGACCCAAACAGAAAATACATCAGCTGAAGAAATGGCTTATTGTCAGCCATGAGGAAGTCAGAGGTGGGGAAGTGATGGAGGAAACAGCACAGGAATCGTCTAAGGTGGAATTGGAGGAGAAAGTTCTGAGCAAAGAGATTCTGCTTTATCAAAAAGTAGAAAGAAATAGCCACAGTAACCATCAGAATAGAAAAGAGCAGGGAAGGATGATGGAGTGTGAATGTTGTTAGAAAGATTTCTGACAAGGTGCCAGGAGTGAGCAGCAAGAATTCGAGTTGGAGAGTTTGAGAGCACTGAGTACGTAGATGAAATTATTTTATAGCAGAGCTTGAAGAACATGACAACAAGCAAGGATCTCGGGCAGAAAGATAAAAAATTGAGGAGATTCAGGGTAATGGGAGTTGCCTCTGGCACCTTTTATAGGCCCTCTCTCTTGTTGCAGACATTGTGCATTAGGGAACAAGCATGATTAAAAACAAAGCTTTCTTTGCATTTGTCAAAGTTGATATGAGAATGGAATGCATGGCTTCCATGTCCTGAGAGAATAATCCTCTGTAATGCAAGGGCACACTCAGATGGCTCCTGCAGACATGGAAGCCAATAATTATTCCATGGAAAAAAATCAAAGAAGCACTGCCTGAGTGGCCTCCCAGTTCGCAGCTCCAAAGTGCCACAGTCGTGGGATGTTTCTTGGATGGGTCCACAGGCCGTACCGAAGCCGAGCAGTAGAGACAGTGGTTAAGGTACAATTAGGAATTGTGATCGGAGGGGCCTCAATGGAGAAAAAAGATTAATTTAGTGTAAGTAGAAAGGATATCGTTAGTCAGGGAGAAAGAGGTCAAGTATGTGAGGAGCTCTCTCCATGGCAGTCATGGGGATATGGGTAGGGCGCCTGTACAAGCTGTTCTAGGACATTTAAAGGTAGAAAAGATGGTAGGCTTGTAACTCACCAGGTGGATCAGTGAAAGGAGAGGGAGAGCCAAAAGCGTGGTGGTGGAACATTGATATCTCCTAAAATGGGAGCATTACAGAGAAAGGGGAAATGGGATAGAGTGTAGTCTCCATCGTAGAAGTGAAGATGAGTTGAAGAATTTTTTGATAGCAGAATTAGGAGATAAGTAATCTGAAGCGTAAATATATGGGAATAGTTAGAGGAATTATAAAAGAGCTGAAGCCAGAGAGTAGTGAATTCAGAAGAATCAAGTTCCAGGAACACGAGAGCAAAATAGGTCGTTGCATGACAGGTTATACACAACAGCCACCTTTGGCTTTGAAATATGAGTATAGAGAAAGCAGTGGGAGGATACAGAGAAGGATTTGCTGTCATTTGGCTAATGAGAGAGATGAGAGTCTCGGTAAAGAAAAGGAGGTGAAGTTTAGAGGAGGAGAGGTGGGTGTCTCCAACAGAAGAAGTTTGAGGAAAGGCCGCAACAATGTTCGCCGAAGAAAATGAAGAAGTGGAGTCAGACGTTGGTTCCCTGGCACGTTGAGTCATCACCGGGAGAGGGAGCGGATGGTGGGGGCATTTATGGCCCCCCCCCTCTGGGGACTCCGAGGCATAGGTTATAGCGCGCCATTTTTTTTTTTTTTTTTTTTTTTTTTTTTTTTAAAAGGAAGTGTATTGTGTACTATGGCAACATGCAGTTTGGTGTTGAAACAGTTAGAGAAACTCTGTAATTGGAGAGCATGCTGGCCTACTCTCTGTGTTGCTGAAACTCTGAAAAAAAGCTCAGCTAAAGGGGGATGGTCAGGAACCAGTCCTGGAGGGCTGGATGAAACGGGAGCTCCAGCTCTCCCTGTCATCAGCTTTCCATCCACCTCGGGAGTACTGCCCTGCTCGACTAGTGCAACAGCCGTAATAGCGATTATCATTCGCATTACAGACATATAAATCTGTGTCAGTCCAGCTTTATTAAGGTCCATTTGCTCCCTCAGTCTGATGTACGTGTTGTTCTTGTATTATCGCTATCATCTGTGAAATTTATTTAGCGTAAGGTGGACTTGTAGTAGTAGTGGAAATATTACTATGAAGGACATGAGTACATCCTACAACTAGAAAAGTGTCTTTTAAAACTAAACAGCGTAGTCTTTAGGTAGGAATAATAGCATGTGATATACGCTCATGGGCTATCATGATCAGTCCAGGTCCAGTTAAATGCTATTTATGTCTTGTGTAAGCTATGCAGTGGTAGAAGTTCCAGGGCCATTCACTGTCAAACTGGGTCCACTTCCAAACTTGCAAATGCCCATTCAGGGTCCTTCACACCCAACACGACAGTCAGATAAATTAAAAACACACCTTCAGAAGTAAAAATATGAAAGTCACTTCAAGTCCAGTCAGGTCCGTCCACACACCAGTTCTGTCCAGTCAGCCTCTTTCAGATCGGCTTAGCAAATTTCAAACTCATAAATTATCACAGGGCCCATTCAGGTTATTTAGGTCCTTTCCAGAATTCAGTCAGAGTTGTTAACTCTAGTGGTTCTTAAACTCTGGGGCTCTTTCTCCCCTAGGAGGTGCAATGTGGGATAATGTGCGAGTAGGGGGGAACAATGTAAAAAAATTATTTTTTTTATAAAAAAGGACAGCTAAGAAAACTCGGAGGTTTCATATTAGTCAAGAGCACATTCTCATTCTGACCAAACTTACCATGCTTCGTGGCTGGACCAAAGAATAGAATTACTAATCCTTCATCCACTCGCCGTCCATCATTCGCATTCCACGTAGTTTTGTAGCAGGACAAGCAAAGTATGACACCAATAATCTGGACTCTATCTCATGTCCCACACTAATCGTCCCTCAACTTAAGCTATGTTAAGATTAGCTCATGGTTGACAGTATGTTTTAATCTGGTTTCCTTCATTGTTCCACCAATCCATTTCATTTCTAACTGTGTTATCTTGGTCACCTACAAAAGCCTATCCACTTTGCCTCATCTACTGTACATTCAAGACCATTTAGTAATTTTTCACGTCTTATTATCAACTGACCTCTTACTTCTCTCGCTTTCTTCGTTTTTTCTCTCTTTCTCAGTCTTTTAATTTTTTTGAACTTCCTCTTACTTCCACCTTTCTTCATTCTTCTTCAAGGCCACTGACTTTCTTCATTTCTTATAATTATATTCCTTCCCATCTTCCTCCTGCACATCGTATAATGCTTTTTCTCATTACTCCGCCCTATTAATTCCTCCTTTCTACCCCCTTCTCAACTCCCTCTCAGCCAGTATTCACTTTTCTCAAATCTTATGTTCCCAAGTCTGTTTATCTGTTTTTGTGTATATGTCTGTCTTTCTCCCCCCTCCTCCTTTTTTCTTATATAGCCGAAGGGACAGGGAATTTGTAATGGTGAGTGGATCATCATATTCTACGTCACCAGTAAACAAGAACTCAGCTGGTGTTGTCACCAGACCTCACCGTCGAGTTGAATTTGCGATGCCGTAAAGGCAAGAATTAGACAGGATGGTAAAGACAGAGAGACTGGGACAAAAATGAAGTAAAATGGGGCAATGATAAAGGAATGGAAAAGGAAGATGGAAGGGAAAAAGAAAGTACAAGAAAATAGAAAGAAGAAAGAGAATGAAGGAAAGAAGAAAATGTGGAGAAGAAGGCAGTGCCATGAATAGAATGGGAATTGCAGTGGAAAATTAATGTCAGTAAAGAGGGAAGAAAAAGAGGTCATGAACGATAAGATGGCATGATAGATGAATGGAAAGGAGAGAAGAACTGAGATACGCAAATGGAAGGGGACTGGAGTTGATGAAGGAAGCAGAGGGCTGAATGCAGTAGATCGGTGTCAGGTCAGGCTGTTACTCAACTGGAAGAGGAAAATTATGTAATCGTATTTTTATTTTACAGAGGGGGAATCTAAATGTTGGTCAGATTCGTCAGTCGTGCAACCTACTTTCATGAACATGTTAAATGCTCCGGCTTTAAGCTTCAGTGATTCCTGCAAGCATGCTATGGCAAAATTTTATTTACAGTTTCGAGACTGCTTCTGACCGGCATCCCACGGACTTTATCATATTAAAAAAATCATATGATATAAATATCATATACCCCATATGATTATAAAAAAAAAAATCCATATGTTGAGAAGTGGGATTTGCTAGATAGAAAGTATTGGAAGGTTCTCAGTATTTCTCATGGGCTTTTTCAGCTACTGCTGTGGTCAGAGTTTGCCAGTCACACACACCACATAAACCAAAGCAAGAAGACACGGCGTGTGTGCTGGTGTGGTTCCTCCGGGGGCCTTCCCAGGCCCCTGTCTTCCCCTTACTATTTACAAGTCAGCCCACACCCCACTGACCGGGCTAATGTATGGCCCCGCCCGGCCTTCACTATAGCTGAAGTGGAATTTTTGAACAAACGAACTGAATGAGTTGCCATTTAGCCCTGCTATTTAGCGAGCGGGAGGTATTTTCTTTGGTAACTTGTACTTTTTTCTCTCTTCTTTCTCTTATGTTTTTAATGCGATTGTTTGTTTGAATTTTTGTAATTTTATCTCAGTTTTGTACGCCAATAATTTAGAGTATTACGTAGTGTACGGAAAATGCTGGATATTTTGGATGTCTCCTATTTGTTAACTGATGTTGCTAAGGGTCATCGTTACCAGCACGTCCTAGAATGTTGGAGAAGCATGGAAGGCTATAATAACGTGGAAACAGCCTAAGGGAGTCGGGGTTTCGTTTCGGTTCAGCCTTTGAGAGTAGTTCAGTGTCAGTGAAGATTGTATAGCTCTGGTACTTGTGAAAACGGTGAAGTTGGCAAGCATTAAGTGTAAATATTTAGAAAATAAAAGACAAAGCGAACTTAAGAAGCCATGTGGTTTTTTACAAACGCTTGAGTTGATCTCGCTGCACAGCGAAAGGCTGACCATAGGAAGAACAACTCACTGGGGCAAATGTCATTCCTATATTGAATATCACTACTGTTAGAGTCTGGTAGTGTAGGACGGGGACATAAATTGGACATAATGTGAGGAAAGTTACAGACTGGAATGTCTTCAAATAAAATAAAATCAGGGATTTACTCAGCTTAACAAAGCTTACTCTCGGAGTGAGTACAAAATCTATCGCTTGGGTGTCGTAGAAACAGTGTAAGCGGAAGAATTATTGTTGAGATAGTAGGATAGTATCAGAAAGCTTGCTGTGTGAAACAGGTTTCCTCTTTAGAAATGGCTGGGTAATGTAATGACTCCAGATATTTGCAGTAAGACAGATAGTGGAGAAGGTTTTTTGAGGAGTAACTATAAGATATTCATGATATTTATTTTATTTTTTAGGAATAAGGAAACAAAGTAAAGCAGAGATGGATTATGGAAGTTGTTATGGTGAAGTGATGGTGAGTTTGAAGTGAATGCTGTTAAGAGTGTTTATGAGTGTTAGTGAAGCGAAGGTGGAGGAAGTTTGGAATCCAAATTCCTAAAATTAGTAAATGAATGTTCTAAGATCAGTATTTGGGAATGAGACAAGATATTCTGATCTTCCCGGTTGTTATTTAGTAGGTATAAGGTGATTGAGTTATTTCTAGATAGTGAAGACCCTCAAATCGTGAAGAGATGGATGCCGTTGGTAGTTTTTTCCCAACTGAGGGAGTATGTCAAAGCTGGTGGTGTACTTCAAATATGTTGTGCTTCTTGCAGACATTGGACAAAAAGCTTGTTTAGTTCCTGCAGAGTTTAGTAGATATTCTGTAAGAGTCCCTGACATGAATGTTTATGTAAATTAAGAGTAAAGTGATGGTTGTTGAATGACAGGGTGCACCATAATGTGCTTTTTCTGGTGAGTGGATAAGGCTTGGATTGGTGAGAGAGTTTAAGTACCTGTAGACATGGGTAGCAGTGACAGAAAAAGAGAGAGTAAATGTGCAAACTGAAGTGGAGAGATGAGTTGTTGTTGATGAATAACCTCGATGTTTATCTAGCTGAACAGATTCATCATCAGCAGGCAAGCAAACCGTCCTTGCAGTGCCATCCCACGCCGTACCAATGTTCCCTTGCGGTGGACACCGTACAGCGAGATACAAGGGAAGCGTGGAGGTTTGATTCCCGTATGAACACCCCATTTGCGTCTCTCCACCCAGTTACACCAGGGTCCACTATTGTGAGGCTACACATCACCCTGTAATCTGGTTATGGCAGACGTTGCTTCTTAATGTTGTAAATTGTTGTCCGGATTATAGGAACCATTTTGGTTTGTCACTCAGCACAGAGGCACCTGAAGTGGAATGGGAAGAGTAATAAAAAGTGACAGTAGTGATGAAAGAAACTGGAAGAGAGGGATGACAGACACAGAAAAAGAATGGTAAAAGTGAAGGAAAAAGTAGGCAGTACTACCGTCAGAGTGAGTGGATCGGTGGTCGATACATCCAAGCAACAATATTGTGGAGAGTAGAATAAAACAGGGAAGGAAAGTGGCTGATGCTGTGAAGGCCCTAAGTGTAACCACAACAAGAGCTCTTGTCATGAAGGAGTTTTACGGTATTGCATATAATAAAATAAGGCTGTTGAGACTTCATAGTGTGACATAAAAAGTCAAAATTTTAGCAAGGGAAATGCTACTTTATAAGCAATGTAGTATGGAGTGCGGATACTCAGATCGGAAAAAGGAATATTGTGATTCATACGCGTTTTCGCGATGGCTTTTAGACTCGGTACCGACCGAAGTTTAGACCAGTTCAATTGCTGTTCCATGGCGAGACAGTTAGACCGGTACAGACAAGGTCTAAAGCAGCTCCTGCCCTATAAGCTAGCTTCCAAGCGAGACCGGTCTCGCCCAACAAACGTATGCGCGTCAGCAACAGCCAAGAAGGAGGCGAGGATTGTCCGTGGCAGGGTGTAAACATCGATGGTCAACAATGGCGTGCTTGGTAATAAGGTTTGTTTTAAATTACATTTTTTAACGCTTAGCAGAGACCGTAGATCAATCCAAGAAGGGAAACCAAATAAATCTTACCATGAAGTAGAGGCTTTGTATTACTACAGATCGCACGAAATAAGATTATTAAAGCATTAATGACCGAGATAAAAATCGTGAGGGGACGCATGAAAATTTGTGTAATCAAGCGCCATTCTCCCGACATTTGTTTACAGTTCTTCTAGGCCACGCCCAGTCACTCAATGCAGCCAATAGCAGGCTCAGACAGAATCGGACCAACATTAGCCCGTTCTCGACGATCATTTATGAGTCCAGACCGGCTCTAAACCGGTCCAAAGTGGCAGTCCGCGAAAATGCGGCTATATAAATGATGTGGAGGAAGGAAGTCTGGAACGCAGTCGGAGTATGAGTCCACATACAGGGAAATTGAGTGTGAATAGAGTGATGTAAAGGGTGCAGGCAGCTCTAAGCAAGTTTGAAGGTGCGTAAGGGATGTGCGTGTTAGGCTCAAGAAAAAGGTTAACAGACAGGACAAATGATCGAGGTATTTGGGTGATGGGAGGATAAAAGGGAAACTGACAGTGGATCAATGTGTTTGGAAAAATTTTGTACGCATGAGGGTGTGACAAGGGTTTGTCACCCTCGTTCTTTTGCAGTGAAGTGGTAGTCGTCGGACTAAGTCTAGGCTGCAGGTGGAATGAAGCTTAAGTGTGGGTGCTTACATGCGAGGTATGTCAGAATTTAGGGGGTTTGAAATGGTGAATGGAATGAAAGAGTGGCAACGTCAGCTGGGTAGACTTTTGGCCAGTTTGGCTGTATCATATTCCTTTTACTCTCCGGACTCTCCCTAACCTCAACCTAAGATGCTAGAAAAGATGTCTGGACAATGAAGATGATGGTAAGTAAAACATGTAATTAACCATATCTTTGCAAATGAGAACTTTGTCAGTTCAGCCCGAGGACGCCTCTTAGCCATTTAATTTTTGTCTAAAGTCTCATTGATCTGAATTCTCTGTAGGAGGTTTAAAGACTGTACAACCCCGATTAACAAAAAAATTTAACTTCTATGAACGGTTAATCTTATGTCTTAGGGTAATTACTTTGCACGGAATCGGATGCAATGTGTTATTAAACTGAGGATTCCTACACTGAAATCCAGAAAGCAAATACAGTCAACAGGTGACGAAAAGCTTGTGTGTGTTGAGTGTTGACAAGGAGGAAAGGCTATAGACAGAGACAGAGGGATAGACAGAGAGCCATAACTTGTGATTGGCTACTGTGAAACTCCATTTCCTCTGCCGCAATAAAGACAGTCATAAAGACATACGAGTAAATACTCTCGTAAAAAACATGTATTTCTCCTCACCGCTGTATTTTCTTTTTCTCTATTATATCATGAAAAATATCGAAAGGAGTTAAACAAATCTAAACCGCTGGATGAGTAATTCGTGTGATAAACAATTATTATTTTTTTCTTTTTTGCTTACTAGTAGATTTCTCATTCTGCAGATTATGCATTTGATAAAAAATCCTCCTGGAATTATTCACTTAACTCATTAACAACAGACTTCTTTCTGCGGCACACCAGAAGCCTCCTTCTTGTGTGCTTCCCTACCGTTGGTCTCTCCTTTCATCCTTCAGAAAATTCAACCTCATCCACCTCTTAGTCATTGAGTCTTTTTTCGGTTAGCTTTCTATGCACATTGTAAAACTCCAGATATTTTTAAAACCCATCTGCTACCCTAGTTCTGCGTGTGACAGCATCAGTATTTTTTAATTTATTCCCATAATGTTGCTCTCTGCGTTCTTCTTCCTCCAAGCTGCCCACTCTCATCCACCCTCCTAGTCAGTCTTTCCCTTATTCGATTGTGTGTCTATTCACGTCGTTAATCTATATATAACTACAGACGCTGAATAGGGCTTGTAGTAGTTTAACATTCTAGCTACACGGGAGGAGGGAGTGTAGTCTGGCAGGTTCTTGCTTTGTTATATACTAGAAGAAGACTTCCCCTCCCGGCCGTTGCAAATAGAAATGGAATTTGAAAGTGTTGCCCCCTGGAAGGGAAAGGGGGAAGAAAAAAAACAAGAGAAAAAAAGGGAGAGAGGAAGGGAGGGGATGCCAACAAAGAAGAGAGGCGGAAAGCTCAGGGAATAAGACAAGGGAATGAGGAAAGAAGGGGATCAAACGGGTTGGAGTGGGTTTGAATGTGGCATGTAGAGGAATATAAAAGAATGTTTTAGAGGGGAAGGGCAAACAATCAGTTGGAAGGGCAAGGAAACAGAAAGCAAAATGATGGAGAGAAGGTAATGCTGGAGGAGATTGACGGGAATGTTGCAAAAGAATAAGTGAGCGACGGGAAGAAAACGGAGAGAGAGAGAGAGAGAGACAGAGCAGGCATAATTACTTCCTCTTGTATCCGCCAAGCGGAGTATCCATCCAAAGCTTCTTTCCTAAGACAAACTGATAGTAACTTTTTTTTTTTTTTTTATGCAAGGAAGAAGGAATCAAAAGTGCCATTAGAGGCCTGGAAATAGTTCCTTCTTCCAGGAAGAAAAATGAGAGCCAAAATCAAGATCCGTTCACTTCGAGATGCTCTGGACACACTTTCGTTTGAAAGACTGGAGATCATAGGAAGTAGGAAATACAGACAGAGGTAGACAGGTTCCAGAGTTGGACCACTTGCATAAATGAAGGACTGGGGAGTAACGGTTAACTCTTGCATTAGAAGAGTTGGACAGAAAAGGGATGAGAGTTTGTTGCTAGACGAGTACTACACGTCGGTCGTAGAGGTGGAGGGATGCCAGCAGAAAGGTCTGAGGAGCAGTGGCCATTGAGGTAAAGCGATAGAAAAGAGATATAGATGCAAACAGAGCAGCGAAGAGACAGAAGTTGAAGGGAGCCAGTAAGAGGAGGAGAATTACTGAGACAGAAAAACCTTTTGACTCCACCCTGTTGAGAAGAGCTGTATGTGGAGGGAGTCTCCCCAGACATGTGAGAGAGAGGAGGGCGACCGTGGCACCAGTCGAGCAGGGCAGTACTCCCAAAGTGGATGGAGAGGTGATGACAGGGTGAGCTGGAAAGCTCACGTTTCATCAGCCCTCGGGACTAGTCCCTGACCCTACCCCCT
Source organism: Coenobita brevimanus (assembly GCF_032717465.1). Lineage (NCBI taxonomy): Eukaryota > Metazoa > Arthropoda > Malacostraca > Decapoda > Coenobitidae > Coenobita > Coenobita brevimanus. The sequence continues at coordinate 2,173,445 of NC_137057.1, forward strand.
TTGCTGGAACTTTTTTCAGTGTCTCAAAGTAACACAGAGAGTAGGCCAGCATGTGCTTCCTCCAATACAAGTTTCTTTTAGCTGTCAACACCAGTCTACATACACAGTAACATCACTACACTTCCTTTTCAATATTTAAAAAGGGAAAAAATGACGGACATAAACTTCATGCCTTGGAGTTTCACCAGAGGAGGGGACCGATAAATGCCCCCTCCTGTCCGCCTCTTCTCCTGTGACAACTCGACTTGCCTGGAATCCACTGTCTGACTCACTTCTTCATTTCTGCAGCATTTGCGGCTCTTTCCTCTAGCTTTCTCTCTGTTGAGCACCGCCTCTCCTCCCCTAAACTTCACCTTCTCTTTTTAACCAAGACTCAGCTGTCTGAGGGCAACTGGACAGCAAACATTTTTCTTGTATCCTCATATCATTTTCTCTATATATACTCATTTCAAAGCCAAAGGTGGCTGTTGTGTATATGTATGCAACGACTTATCTTTGATCTCGTGTTCCTGGAACTTGATTCTTCTGAATTCTCTTACTCTCTGAGCTTCAGTATCCTGTCATTCTCTGACTCAAATTTATCTGCACTTCAAGTTTATTTAACCCCTAACTCCTAGTGACTGATAAAAAATTCTTCGGACTATCTTACTTTACTACAATGGAACACCATACTTCTATACATTGCTCCCTTTCTCTGAAATCTCCATTCCAGGATATTTCAATGTTCACCACTACCTTTGGCTCTCCTCTCCTTTTCAACAGATCCACTCAGGAACAAGCCTACATCTTTTCTGTCCTTAATGACCTAGAGCAAGATATACAGCACAATACTCGTATCCCTGACCAGCTTTGGAGAGAGCTCCAACATACCTGACCTTCTTCCTTACAACTAACTCGCTTCTGCTTACACTGTTAATCTTTCCTCTCAGCTGGGCTCCTCCAATAACAATCTTATTACTTTAACCTGTACTATGGCTCCGGTACGGCCTGTGGACTCCTCCAAAGAAATGCCGACTGTGGCATTTTGGAGCTGGGAATTGGAAGGTCCCTCAGGCAGCACTTCTTTGATTTTTCCCTGGAATGATTCATTGCTTCCATGGCCGAGAGCCATCCTGAGTGTGTCTTGCGCATTACGAGGGTTATTCTCTCGGGCATGGAAGCATATATTCCCTTTCCCCATATCCATTGGACTACTGCAAGAAAGCCTTGGTTTAATCACGCTCGTTCTAATGCCATTACCTGCAACAAGCGAGAGGGCTTCTATAAAAGGCAAACCAGGAGCCAACCCAATTCCCTGAATCACATCTTGTTTATGTTTCTCCCCGGAATCACGTGCTAAGTCTGTTCATTGGTCTGCTAAAAATAATTTCATCCATACTAAATGCTCTCTTTAACTCTCCAACTCGAATTCTTTCTGGCTCTTTCTGGCACTCCTTGCCAAAAGCAACCTTTCTAGCAACTTTCTACCTCATCATCCTACCCTCTTCTGATTTTCTACTCTGGATACTCTGTAGCCATTTCTTCTACTGATAAGGTAGCTTTCTTCAGCTCACACTTTTCTCCTCCAAGTCTCACCTTAGAAAGAGTCCAGTGCTGTTTCTCCACATTTTCATTCCTCTTGACTTCCCAATGTGGCTAACATTAAAATTTCTTCAGCTGATGTGATTTTCTGCCATCACAGGCCTCAATCCTAACAGGGAAAATGGATCTGATGGAGTCCCTCCTGCTGTCCCTCAAAAACTGTACTACTCTCTGTGCTTACACCCTGCCTAGGTAAACTCACATTTGTCTTTTCTAACCTGTACCTTTCCTTCTTGCTGGAAACTTGCTCTCATTCTAGCCAGTCCCAAAGAAGCGATGCACTGACCATTCCCCACCCTCCAATTGCTTTAACATCCTGTGTCTCAAAAGTCTTCGAGTCTATTTTTATCAACAGAAAAATTTAAAAGCATCTCTGCAATCACAGCACCTCTTCTTTTTTCTTCATCGTCAGTTAGGGGTTCCTGGCTCAGGGACTCTTCTCCACTGGCTATCTTCTCACCTGCCTTTCCAGACTTCTGGGTCATCCTCCATTCAGGATTTGGCGAAAGCCACTCAATTATTGCTCTTGGCATCTCACGGGATTTCGATAGAGTCTGGCATGAATCTTTAATGTCCTAGCTGCACTCTTATGGTTTCTATCCTTCTATCTGTGCCCTCATCTACAGCTTCCTTTCTGGCTGTTCTATAGGCCAGGTGTTGTAGACGGCCATCACTCTTCTCCTAAGGGATCTATCAACACAGGTGTGGTGTTCCTCAGGGCTCTGTCCTATTACCAACTCTCTTCCTTTTATTCATCAATGATCTTCTAAGTTGTACATCTAACCCTATCCATACTTACAACTGATGATTCCACCTTCATCTTTCCTTCCTGTTCCCGCAGCGTCCACTCCTCATAGCAGTTACTTCAACAAACAAGGGATGAGGCTATGGCACACCTAATGTCTGATTCCTCGCTAGTATCTCTGACTAGGGTAAAAACAATTTTCTTGTTTTTAATGCATCAAAGACCTCAGTTCTTACACCTATCAACTCGACAAAATCTTTCCAATGTAGGAGTACCCTCATTAATATTAGTTTAATAATATCCAGCTCAGCCCTGCATCATCCTTGAACATGCTTGGGGTTTCATTCACTCTGGATTTATCTTGGAAAGATCGTAATGCATCTCTTGTACAATCTGTTTCTAAGAGATTAGGCGTGCTAAGCCGACTCCGTACCTTCTTTACCCCTGCACTGTTGTTGAGTTTATATGCAGGATTTATTTGCCCCTGTGTAGAGTACAACTCTCATGTGTCGGGAGGCTCCCCACATACAACTCTTCTCAATAGGGTGGAGTCAAAGGCTTTTTGTCTCATTAACTCTCCTCCTCATACTGGCTCCCTTCGACCTGTCTCTTCGTTGCACTGTTGCCTCTTTATCTCTTTTATATCGTTACTTCCTTGGTCCTCTGCTCTGTCTGCTTGCATCCCTCCACCTCTACGACAGGTGTGTAGTACCCGTCTAGCAACAAACTGTCATCCCTTTTCTGTCCAAATCTCTAAACCAAAAGTTTACCGTTACTCCTAGTCCTTCATTTATGCAACAGGTCAACTCTGGAACTGTCTCCCTCTGTCTGTAATTCCTACGTCCTATGATCTCCAATCTTTCAAACGCAGTGTGTCCAGGCATCCTGAAATGAACGGATCTTGAATTTGGCTCTATTTTGTATTTTCATTGTTTTTTCTCTTGGAAGGAACTGTTATTGCTGGCTCCTAGCCTTTGGTTCCTTCTTCCTCACATTCAAAAACAAATAGAAAGAAAAAATAACTCTACACAGGGGCGAATAATACCCGTGTATAAAGTCAACAACTGTGGAAGTGTAAAGAAGATATGGAGTCGGCTTAGCACACCTAATCTCTTGGAAGCAGATTTTACAAGAGATGGAATACGACCTTTCCAAGATAAGTCCCGAGTGAATGAAACCCCATGCATGCTCAAGGATGATGCAAGATTGAGCTGGATATTATTAAACATTAATGAGTACTACTGTGGAAGATTTTGTCGGGTTGATTGGTGAAAGAACTGAGTCTTTGATGCATTATAAACAAGATTATTTTTACCCCAGTCGGAAATACGAGCCACGTAAGACATTAGGTGTGCCATAGCCTCATCCCTTGTTTGTTGAAGTAACTGCTGAATGGAAAGGTGAATGGTGGAATCATCAGCGTACGAGTGAATAGGGTTAGATGTACAGATTAGATAATTGATGAATAAAAGGAAGAGAGTTGGTGATTGGACGGAGCCCTGAGGAACACCATTGTCGTTAGATTTAGGAGAAGAAAGATGGCCGTCCACAACAGCGGCTATAGAACAACCAGAGGGGGGATTACAGATGAAGGCACAGACAGAAGGATAGAAACCGTAAGAGGTCAGTTTGGAAATTAAAGATTTATGCCAGACTCGATCGAAAGCCTTTAAAAAGTCAAATGCAATGGCAAAGCTTTCGCCAAAGTCCGGAAAGGAGGATGACCAGGATTCTGAAAGGTAGGTAAGAAGATCGCCAGTGAAGCATGCTTGACGGAACCCCTACTGACGATCAGAAAGATGATTATGATAGTAAAGATGCTTTAAAATTTTTCTTTTAAGAATTGACTAGAAAACTTTTGAGACAGGATGTTAAAGCACTTGAACGATAGTTAGATGAATTTGTCGATATGTTCCTTGCTCAGGGTAAAGATATTTCTTCCAGGAATCACATTTTTACATAATAAATGTAAGTGATGTTGATACTCTCAATTTTGTCTGATGCAAGAAAAATTTTCCAAACTTAAAGAGTACAGTATAAGAGTGAATAAAGATAAGAAAATTTTGCTTGGAACAAATTAGGAGGGTTGTGATGTTATGAAGGTTATAGGAATAGGTTAGGTGCAAGGTTAGGAGCATTTCTGAGCAGGGAGTGCTGTAAAGTTAGAGAAATTATTAAATTACAGAGGGAACCAAGGATAGGGGTGTGGGAAGGACAGATTAGGTCTAGTGAGTTCGTTAGGCTACGATCCCTCTTTCAGTGTCATTGACTTAATAACACCTAAACTATTTAGGTGATAAGCAGGTCAAACAGGAAACCCACTGGCCTTAGAGAATACCGCTATGTGAACATCGTTATGTGAAGACGACGCAGACAGGAGGTAAATGGCAGCACTTGTTCATGACTGGAGTAAAGTAAACATTCTACTGTATTATTAGTCATTATAAATTAATAATAGCGCATCATGATATGTTGCACATGTACAGTACCCTCGTCTACTATGCGTGTTTATAGTGTGCTTTTCGCCTTGTTTGCGAGCTCCACGGCCGCCACTGGTTAGCGAGGCGCATTAGTTTGAGAGGAAGCGGCGGATACGTGACAACCAGCAACACTGCAGTCAGCCACCCAGTCTCTCTCCCTCTACCGTAGCATGTGCTCGTTACCAATTCTGAGGCGAGGAGATGTGTTAGACCACTGACAGGACCTACTGTTTTCATGTTGCGCACTAACAAGGCGTCAACCAGAGGACACATACATTAGAGATGAAATTCCTGAGGCCTGGCAACCTCTTCCCCCCCCCCCAGCGACCCAAGTGGCCCTTCCCCATCACGGCTGAGCCCACCACGATGATGATGATGCCATGTCAGCTGTCAGTGCTCTGGATTTTAATATATGTATGTCTGAAGCAGAGATCCAATAGCAGGAGGTGTATGTTGCCATTGTCAGCAGTGACAGTGAAAATGACGATGGAGCCTCTAAGGGCCATGGTAGGACACCACAGCCTCGTATACCCCGTCCTTCAACATTCTTATCCTTCTTGCAGGAAACATATACTGTACACCATGTATTTGTAGCTGTAATATATATAACTGTAAATGAAAGGGGAAAGGGAAAAAACTGGGAGGGGGGGGGAGAAATTTGTAACTAGGGTTGGGTGTCCTCCATATATCCTTTAATACATGCTTTTCCATGGTGTCTGCGTTGCGATTTTGCAGTTTGCGGCGCAATATGCCATCAATATTCTCGCAAAATAGGCGAGTACTGTATTACAATGCTACTAACAGTATAAATTGCACATTGTTTTTTTTTTCTAATACATATAATGTCAGCAGTGACAGTAGCGGTAGGCAGCCCTGCTCAGGGAAGTACTACCGCCAAGGTCACGGAAGACTCAAGGAATAGCCTGGATTCCATTTTCTCTCCTAGGCCTTGGTAGCTGGTTACACATCTTTCCGCCTCACACACCGGAGGGCATCAGGCTGCCCTCTTTACACAAAACTCGCATCCACATTATATTACATTAATTTAAACCAGCTATCCTCTCTCCAAAAAACACCAATTTTGTCATTGCATATCATACTCATTCCACAACACATCCCTGTTCTCCCCCCCATAAAAAGAACCATGGCTGCTGCTATACTGGGAATCAGTGTGGTGGTTTCTCGGGTGACCAACACCGGCAAGGCTGGGTTGTCTGCACAGGGCCCTCCCGGTCATCATCAAGTGACTGTGCCAGTCCAGTGTTGCGGCGATGTAAATCTGCTCGTCAGTGCAGTAAAATTTTCTTTTACAATATCAGGGGACTTCACTCCAACATCAACTCTGTTCAAAATATCCTCCAGTTTGAATCCCCTGATCTGCTATTTCTGACAGAGACACAAGTAAGCTCCACCTCTGATTTAGCTAGATTTAATTTTCCTGGATATATCTTGATTCAAAATTTCAGACCCAAAGGAGGCGTATGTTGCCTTGCTAAATCAGAAATTCCCCTGGAGGAGATTACTAAATTTAATTGTCCTTTTTCGACCATTCCATACACAAATTAAATTCTTTTGGTAAAATTAAGTATTTCTGTTGTGTTTATCGTTCCCCTAATGCCCCTTTAGAGCCGAGTTTATTTGACTCTCTGTCTTCACAACTAAGTGTCCTCAACATTAATACTGCATCAGAAATGACTATTCTCGGTGATTTTAATGTCCATAATGTCGCATGGTTCACTTATTCACCCAAAACTGATGACTCTGGTCTAGAATGTGAGCTATTTGCAGACTCATTTAATCTCACCCAGTTAGTTAGTCAACCCACCCGTGTACCAGACAACCCCGATCAAAATCCCCACCTGTTGGACTTGTTTCTAACAACCAATTCAGATAATTATAATGTCGAAGTGAAGTCTCCCCTCGGATCCTCGGCTCATTGTCTGATTCAAGCCACCAGTTTCACACCTACCACACCCTCCTGCTCTGAATCTGTCATGATGACTAAATGGCACTACGACAGGGCTGGGAGGGACTTCAAAATTTTCTCATGGATGTTCCTTGGACCTCCTTTTTCTCCCATAATGCAAATTCCACATTGGGCCACATACAGGATTTCATTAAAGTCGGCATGGAAACATTCATTCCCCATCATAGTTACAGAAAAAAGATGTAATTCACCTAAATGGTTTGACCACAATTGTGCTAGAGTAACAGAACGTAAAACAATAGCCTATAACACTTATACAAGGACCAAAACCAAAGAAGCCTGTAACTATTATAAAAATATCAGAAACCATGCCAAAACTATTATCAATCTTTCTAAATCAAACTTTCTACATAGACAAGCTAACAAACTACTAAACAATCCAAATGATAACAAAATATTCTGGTCAACCCTTAATTCATTTAAAATTAACTTCACTACCACCTCTTCCATTCCACCGTTACAGTCCCCAATGGCGGAATTTAGAAAATCATAATATTTCTGTACTTGATTTTGATTCCCCCCAAATACCTCCTTTCATGATTCACACCAGACTCGTACAAGCCGTATTACAGAATCTATCAGCAGACAAAGCCACTGGTCCATCTATCAGCAGACAAAGCCACTGGTCAAAGTGAATTTCCTTCAATAGTACTTAAAAATTGCTAAAATTGCCCTCAGTGTTGGCTCCCTCCTGTATTAGCAAAAATTAATTTTCCGCTTATGCATCCAATCCGTACCTCAATTTTTTCTGTCTCAGAAAGAAGCAAAATATTAATCCTGTTCTCCAATAAAACGAGGGCAAACTACGATCCTTCAAACTCATCACATAACTATAGACCAATTGCAATAACTTCCGTTATCGGTAAAGTTTATGAGACTCTAATTAACAAACACATAGTCAGCATCTAAAATCAACAAACTGAAAAATGATCGGCAGTATGATCGGCAGTATCGTTTAGACAGGAACGTTCAACTGTAGATATTCTTTGCCTTCTTACACATCAGATTAACAAAACAACAGACCAACATGGTGAAACACAAAAGTCATGTGCGTTCTCAGATCGAATACTGTTCACCACTGTGGCGTGGATGTGGAGCGGTGTAATACTGTTCACCACTGTGGAGAGGATGTGGAGCGGTTGCATTGAGGCAGTTGGACAAAATTCAAAATAAAGTCATTAGATTAATAATCCTGCCATAACGCAGGACCTTCCTCCATTATCAGTACGTAGAGATGTTGCTTCTTTAGCATTATTTTATCGATATTTTTACCGTAAGTGCTCTAACGAACTGGCTTCAGTTGTGCCTCCCCTTCACATTTTCTCCCGAAATACTCAGGCAGCTGGGAGCGCCCATGAACTCACACTCTCTTCCCCACAATGCAGAACCTCTGCTTATCAAAATTCATTTATCCCCAGAACTACTACTCTCTGGAATTCACTTCCTGGCAGTTGCTTCCCACATACATATAATCCACTTCAATTCAAGTCCAGTTGTTATAAATATTTTATGAATGGAGGATGCCTTTAGGCACATGGACTTATTTTTTTTCTTTTGTTTTTCCTTCCTCCATTCATTATCTATAAAATCCTTCCAATACACTTCTTCGTGACTAGCATCATATTCTAGTGTTAATCAATGGCTACAACTCAGTATTCCGGATGTAGACAAGGTAATTTTAGGCCAAGTAGGAGTAAGATGTGGATAATGGGGTTAGTATTATAGCCGTAGGATATCTTTATTATTTCTTTCCCAGCCAGATTAAAATCTCTCTATTGCTTACTCCTGTAAAGGAGTGGCTTTTTCACAAACAAATCGTGCCCATGTCGCTATGTCCTCTACTATTTGCCTGTCCTCCCTGCAACTTACCCCTTCCTGGGTATCCCAACGCCATGCCTCACAGTCTCATCCCCCACAATGCAGTGTCCCTTTCCTCCTTTCCCCCTCCCCCTCACTGACTATCACTTCCTGGGAGTTGCTTCCAGCATACATTTAATACTCTCGATCTATCTATCTATATATATATATATATATATATATATATATATATATATATATATATGGAGGATAGTTGTTGAATACTGTGAAGAAAATGTACCTGGTGCGAAGGCATCTTCAGGAAATAAGTGAATTTTTCTCTTGAAAGTTAGCGAGAATATTAAAATAGCAGTTTGTTCAAAATAAATGGATGGGGTAATAAAAGAGGTACAAGGTAGGGTAGCGATGTCATCTTTGGTATTCCTCACAGGACGTGGCATGTGATATTGAGTGAACGACGAAGGGGAGCTGCAGACCCACGTAACTTGAGAGAGTGTAAGAAACGGAATTAATATCATTAAGCGCATTAATTACCATACGGTATATAAAAGTTGTAGGTTATTCTAAAGAAGAAACTGGTGTTTAAGTACTTGCGTTAGAGTAATTATAGAAAAAAAATCAATTTGGACAAACAAAGGAACTTTACACCAACACTCGTTCAGAGGAATGCAATAATGCCACATGTACAAGGCAAATCTACATAAAGCATGCTTGATAATAACTGTAAATGCCACTGAATAACATTGATTATGCATCCAATTGAATCAGTAATGGATCCCAATCAATCGAGCAAGTAAATGAGCAGCGTAATAGTTAATTAAGAGGACAAGTGCTGATGAGAGATATGACACCACTGCCCACTCGACCTCGCGAGGCTGACGAATGAGGATATAAATGCATTGTGCGTCGGAAGTGCTGTGCAGGAGGTGTAGCGTTTAATTGTTGTGTTGTCTTCTGTCGTAATAAATAACTGTCCAGCTACGTGCAGGTGTAATTGGCGTCCCTGATGATACTGGAACGAGTGGAGGGCGACGAAGTGCCGGGAGGAAAGGTAAGTAGAGAGTTACTGAGGTTATGGGTGTTGTAAATGACGACGAGGTGTCAACAGCCACGCGTCCCCCTAGACGAGGCGACGACATGCAGTTTAACTTCAATTCGGCAACGCCTTTTATTTATTTATTTATTTTTCAGATACTTTTCCATTCATGGCAGAATTTTTAGTAGGAAAGTTGTTGTTGTTGTTGTTGTTTGCGATATCCGACCCGTCAGTTCTAAAAATCGTTCTTATGCTGAATAAAATTGTATGTAGAAGGAATAAAGCAAGCAAGATGTCACCAGATTCAGTGTTAAATTTTGAGCGACGATTACCATAAACTGTAACTGTAACCTACATCTTATTGATTTACTTTGCCGACTTCTTACCAATCTGCCAACCTGCCTGCCCACATGGATACTGAACTACCTGCCTATCTACTTACCTCCTTACCTACCTAGCCACTTTCCCATCAACCTACCTACTTACCAACCAACCTAGCTGACGAAGCTTTAGTCTGCCTCTGGTCACCTACCAGTACTGACTCCCGTAACTTCGTACCAACAAGTCTACTTCCTGCAACTAAATAATAGTGAATCTACCTATTTACCTAACTACCCACCTACTGTACCTACCGTACATACCTAACTTGGTGATCTACCCACCAACCTGCCTACCTATCTTCCTACCAACCAACCAACCAACTAACCTACCTACCTACCTACCTACCTTCTTACCTACCTGCCTACCTACTTACCAACCAGCCAACTTACCTACCTGCCTACCTACCAACTAACCAGCCTCTCTATCTATCTACCTACCTACCAAGTTACTGATTTACCTACCTACCAACTTACCTAGCGACAGATCGACCAACTTACCCACCTTCCTACCAACTGCCATACCTACCTACCTACCTTCCTACATACATACATACAGGTATCTTCATAGCTACCTACTTACCTTGGTAGCAACAAACCAGCCTAGCAGTGTGTCTGCCCCTCGTGTCCTGCTTCAGCCATCTACCTACCTGCATGGCTACTTGTTTGTCTACCTATCTACTTATCAGTTACTTATATATACCTACCCACCTACCTGCCTACCTAACCTACCTACCTAGCCACCCACTTACCCACATACCTACCTACCTACTTACCTATCAACTACTTACCTAATTACGCACCAACTATCTCTGCCTACCTATCTACCTACCTTGCTACCATTTCCCTTACCTACTCACCTACCAAGCCACTTGCCTGTCTGCCTACATACCTACCAGCCAGCCATTCAAAATTTAACAACCTAACTACCTACTGACATACCTATTTAGCGACCCACCTACCTACCTGCCCAGTCACCTCCCTCCCTCCCTCCCTACCTACCTACCTACTGTACCTACCAGCCCTTGCCACCTCCCTCCCAACCTACCTTGACCTGCCTACTTACCTACCTACCTACCTACCTACCAACATATACATTCATGCCAAGCAAAACAAACACTAAATAGCTGTCGTCCTTGCCACTTACCTGATCCACCTACTTACTACCTATCTATCTACCTTGCCACTCCCTCACTTCTTCCTGCCTCCTTCCAACCTGCTTGTTGACCTATGTACCTACTCATCAGTCTTCCTACCTACCTACCTACCCTCGTACCAACCAACTACATACCTACCTAACTACCCTCCTGTCAACCTGTCTACGTACCGGTACCAGTCTGCCTACCTACCTACCTACCTACCCTCGCACCCACCTATCTACCTACCTACCTATCTGCCTACCTACAAAACCATCCACCCAGCGCAACAATTTATACATCCAACAACGCACCTACTGTGTCTACCTACTTACCTTGCTACCAACCCACCTACCAACCTACCTACCGATCTGCCAACTTACGCACCCACCTACCGACTGACATACATACCTAACTACCTACCTACAATAGTTAGCGACCTACCTACCAATCTAACTACATACCTACATACGGTACCTACTTGCCTACCCACCCAGCCACATCCATCCATCCCAACCTACCTACCTACCTACCAAATTTCTCTTAACTGCCTTGTGACCTGCATGCCTACCTTCCTACCTACCTTCCTACCGATCGACCTACCTACCGACCTACTTCCTTCCTTCCCTCCTTCCTTCGTGACATCGCTCCTACCTTTCTTTCCTTCCATCCCTCCATTATTTCCCCCTTTCCTGACCTTCCACACATCTACCTTCCTTCCTTCCTTCCCTACTTCTGCCCTCATTCCCTTTCTCCTTCCCTCTTCCTTCCATTCTTCCTTCTCTCCATCCCTTCCTCCCTCCTCCTTGCCTCCCTTCCTCCCTCCCTCCCTTTCCTCCTTCCCTCCCTCCCTCCCTCTCTCCTTCAGTCCTTTATACTTCATGACCTACCTTCCTTTCTTTCCCTTTCCTTCATTCCACTCTTGCCTTCCAACCGGTGCCGTTCCTCCATCTCCTTCCCCTCTGACTTCCTCATGGCTGACATTAAAATTCCTTCGTTTCTTCTTTCCTTCCCTCCATCCTTCCTTCCATTACCCCCCAAAATTTGTTCCTGTTGAGAAGCTCTCTCTCTCTCTCTCTCTCTCTCTCTCTCTCTCTCTCTCTCTCTCTCTCTCTCTCTCTCTCTCTCTCTCTCCCTCTCTCTCTCTCTCTCTCTCTCTCTGCTATTCTTGCACCTCCAACCATACTTTCCCTTCTTCGCCCCTTCTACCTCCCTCGTTCACGTCTCATCTCCCCATCTCATCTCCCTTAAGCCTACTCTGTCCCTGCCCCGAGGGATATGTGTTGGGTCCCTCACCAGCGCCTTCTGCTTCCCCTCCTCTGCAAGACCCATTAAGGACCAGTAAGAACTCTGCCCCAACTTTTCCATCCGACGCCTCTCCACCACCACCCTGTTGCCACGCCTTTGCCGGTGGTGTCTGTGTTGATGACGTGCACTCCTTTGCTATAGAGAACAGATCCGGACTGTGAATGGCAAGTAACCCCCAAACTTAGGTGCTGGGCTTGGGTTATTAGCCTAATGTGTCGTTACTGGCAAGATGCTTTGGTGGCTCTTCTTGTAGTGGATGGAAGTGATCAAGGGTATATATAGAAAATAAACACAAATTCCACTTTGTTGCGAGGCATTTATTGTTGATGTGACGAGTAAATAGATAGTAAACCTAAATTCCTCGTTTGTACAAGGCATAGATTGTTGATATGACGAGATTGGTGTGTCTTGTTCCATAGGTACCGTCGCTAATTGATCAGTGTGCAGAACAAATTGGGCAGAAATAATGTACTATGGTGCAGAGCTCAGATGACTGATATTGATGTATTGCATTAAGAGGGTGCATTGTAACTCCAGACTGTGTTTGTTGTAAGGCTAAATGTCATAAGTGAATCGTTTTGGTGTGTTCAACTGTACTGTAGGTAACTAATCAGGGGTGTGCATAGAAAATAGGTCCAGATATCTACGGTATTGGGCACATATTAATGAAGTGTAATCTGCACTTTATTCTGGTGAGCTCTCGTTATTGATCATGGGTGATTGTAACAATTATGTTAAAGTTCCACCGTACTGTTTATGTCCGCATGTCAGGTTATTGATGTGGTGTAACTAACGACTTGGTTTGGTGTGTTCTCGTGTGGTGTGCCAGGGGTGTACATAAGAAATATGCTAATAATGCTATATGACGCAGGACATAGAGTATTGATGCAATATAAATGGCTACTTGCATTAGTGTCGTCGTGCAGTGTAAATAACTGATCAGATGTGTGGTATCACGAGCAGAAGATCGCCGACTGCATTCGCTTCCATCTGTATCATTTTACCCCACCGTCAGAAAATATATTTCCATCTAATACCTGTGTGTGTGTGTGTGTGTGTGTGTGTGTGTGTGTGTGTGTGTGTGTGTGTGTGTGTGTGTGTTGCTGTCACAAAAATACCACCCACCATCGTCGAAGCCGTCAAGGAAGTGTTGACGAGCTTTTCAGGTGAGAGTACATTACAGAGAATGAGGAACTAGCCATGATAGTGGGAATGGAATAATGAGGCCGTGTAATGGACGCGTTGATTTAAACGTGGATATGATGTGAAACATAAGATTATGTTGTGATGGGTAGTGTGATTGAGGAGTAGGAAAACTTACTGCGGAATAGGAAATAGTGTTTATTGGCGTTGTGTGTATAGCGATGGATACCTTCAATACCGGTACCGATATTTGTAGATGGTGGAGATTGTATCAGGTATTGTGAATAAGTAACCTTGGTGTTAATGGCAGACTGCATGGAGTGTGCCAACACGACTGGTGTTTGGAAGTGAATAGGTGTGATCGGAAATGTGCTTCCTGTTGGCCAGGTTGGCTGTGTTTGGATGGTGTATTTAGTTTATTGGCGATGTGCCCAAAGTAGGCGGAAGGGTTAACCATTAGGTAAGAATGAAGTAAGTCTATTTGGAAAGTAATCTGTCAAAGATCAAGGTTGCAGCGCCAAATACTGTATATTCAGTCCTTAGACCCGATGGTGGACGCTGGTGTTGCATTGTGTGAGTGCACTTTCTTTTTAATGCATTTGTTCACCGAGAGATAGTTCATGTAATAGTAGTAAGATCTGGTGTGAGAGAGGACCTAAGGAAAAAGGTATGTAAGCCAGCAGGAGAGAGAAAAGTACAGGGTAGGAGTCAGGACTGATAAATAAAATATCGGATGAGAGTTCAAACAAGAGCAGCAGAATCTGGGAACAGTTTTGGTTCAGGCAATAGTAAGAAAATGTAGCATGAAAAAATTCATGTAGATCAGGAGGAGCAACCGACATGGCAGGAGATTGTGGTAAGAGCAGCTGACGTAGCAAGTGTCTAGTACATGTAGCAGGCACAGCAGGAAATCTGCAGGAGCAGCTGACGTAGCAGGACAATCACCATAGCATGAGAGAGGTTTCATCAAAAAGCATGTAGGCCATAAGGAGCAGCAGGCGGTACATCTGAGAGAATAGTGGGAGCAGCAGGAGTAATGAAGCCTAGGGGGGAGGAAGGGCAGCATCAGGAGAGTCAGGGTAGTTACAAGGAGAAACTGTAAACTGTGTGCCGGAGTTGCTGACGGCAGAACTTCATCACCCGCTGTCACTACCACTCACTTTCATCACCACCCATGACACCACTACTTCTGCCACCATTGTCGCCATCACATATTCATCACCACCCCTGCTACCACATCTTCATCACAGGCTGCCATCGCTGTCATGCTTTCCACCGCTATCCGCATCACATTCGCCTCTGTTACAACTGCCACCACTTCCACCCTGTCAGCCATCCCCCTTCACCATCGCAGCCACCACCGCCATCATCACAGCCATTTCCATCACAACAGTCACCACCTCTGCTACTACTTTGGCCACTGTTGTCACCGCCACATCTCTGTCACATCACTCCTACCACTACATACTCCACCAACCCTTCCACTACATCTCTTTCACCGATGTCAGTCCTGTTTTTTTTTTTTTTTTATACCGAATTCCATGAACTCTCACTGATGTTGCGGTTTTAACTGTTCGCCATATGCTTTGTTCTGAGCCTCCAAACTGATCCCACATGCATATCTGGATGGTTTACCATCATACTGGAGTCGTGACGTTAATAAAACATATCATTTATCAAGTAAAGAAATTAACTGACTGAGGAGTGGATGGGACATTTAATTTTGACGTCACATTTAGTGAGTGTCAGGTGTCACTACCCCCTTGAATTGACCTGGTGTGTATGGACCTTGAGGCCCAGCAGCCCTTCTACGTGCCAAACAGCTTCACCTATCACTGGCAGCACTAACACCCACCGTCCATAGTTAATACATGCTGGGACCGCGTCATTCAGGATGGTGCATTCGTACCGTACTAGTGGGGGTTTTATGAACTTTCGGATGATGTGGAATTAGCGAAAGTCAGTCCATCAGACTGCTCTCTGCCCCATCCTGGGATTGAACTTGCGTCAGTCAGATAACAGACAACCTCTAATTAGTCAAGATGAATTTGTGAAACAGCTAGAATACTGCTAGAATTACATAGAATTGCCAGAGGGAGCAACTGATAGTCAGGAGTGGTCAAGGTAAACAAGTATAGTTAGGAATTAGGGAAGATTTATTATATGCTAGAGTAATACTATAAGGGTAAGTGTTATTCAGTGTTAATGGAATGTAAGAATACTGTCAGAAGGAGTAAGTGATGTTAGGGAGAACCACCAAGTCCTAGAGTACTACCAGAAGCAGGAAGTGATATTCAGTGGCTGGCTTAATGAAACAAGGACAATATAGGGAAGGCCGGTGTAGCGGGACACTGCAGTGGCGGTGTATAAGTGAGGTTGGCAGGGGGGGTGTCGGTGAGAGAGCTGTTAAGGCTGCCAGATGCGTGTGATGTCTGTGTTCTGTAGCTGACTTAATCACTTGGATGGGATAGGCTGACGCCAACAATCTCCTTGTGTGTGGCCTTGTTTACTACGCATTGTGTACGTACAAGATATCTATCTGTATCTATCCATCTATCTATCGATTGGTGAACACAGACGGACATTCGATAATTTAGATTTACAGATTTAAATAGAGTATATACTGTATGTTTACGGTATACAGTACCGTATTCATGTTTCATGGCCAATATATATATATATATATATATATATATATATATATATATATATATATATATATATATATATATATATATATATTGTTACGTTGTCCGCCTTTCCGTTCCCACGGATGCAGCCGTTACAGCTGGGCTAGGGGATTATGCAGTATGTATCCATGTCATTCGCGGAGTTTATATTAGCGAGTGCTACAAGTTCTTTTCTTTCTTTCGTTCCCGCCACTGAGAGCAATTTTATTACATACCATGCTGAGTATGCATTTGATTATTTTGATTGTCTTGTGTGAGCTACAAGTATATTTAATAATGTTTTGCTTGCATTAGAAGTACCAGTTTATTGTGGGTAGAGAGAGAGGGGGCACGAATATAAGTTCTTATTAATTAATTTGATTCATGCGTTCGCGCTTGGCCGTGCGCGAGCTTCTTGATCAGGGCAGTCTCTTCCAGCTAGCTTCCGTATCGTGCGTGTGTGCACCTCACCTCTCTCTCTCCTCAGTCATTTTTATGCCGAGCTGGCGTTTCTCATTTTATTTTTATTCTTTTGTTGCTGACTGAGGGGAAGTAGTTATTTTATTTTTGTAACCGTGTTGTCTTTGGAGGGCCAGTTTGGCTCACCGTGGTCTTCTCGCTGCCTTTGTTAACGTTCCCCAACACACGTACATACAGCCACACACACCCTAACCCCTACACAGTTAATCCCATCTCTTTGCTCAAGGCTAGTGAGAACTATCGTGAGCTATTAACTGCGTTCCCCCTTGGACACGGGTTAAGCTAGAAAGTCGTCACCATCGGAAGATAAGTGGGAGGTGTTCCCTGTATACTGTCTCGGGCGGTATTACTTCCGGTAGTGACGATAGTAGGCTAGATCTATAGGTAGGCTACCTGTTCCGTTTTATTACCAAAGTACAGAGTGTTGCGTTCTTAAGTACTTCCGTTGTGCAAAGTTTTTCTCTAGTTTGCGGAGTGTCAGTGCCGGGGTCTGCGTTATTTTTGCAACGCAGTGGAGGCCCCGATCATCTAAGGCTGACTTGTTGTCTTTTTGTAATAGCTTCCCGGGCTGGCGCAAACCGTAACAGTGGCGACCTCGCATCAGGATATCCTAACAGTGCCTTCTTCTTGCTAGGATATCGTTACCTTGGCGTTCTCTGTGCTTTGAGGTGAAGTTGAAATTGTGTGTAGTTTCTCAGTCAGCATTAGTATTTCATTATTTAGTACTGCCATTGATTTGTCGCCATGGAGTCACGCGTGTCTACACCAGATCGGCAGTACGTGCTGAGTCACCTGTGGATATGGAAACAACGAGAGGCACATGGTGCAAAGGTACTCCCCTGTGTGAGCCCTGAGTTTGACTATGGTGCTGAAATGCCTCGTTTCGCTACCCCACTATTACCATCTATGATGCCTGCCGAGCCAGTTTAGATCAGTTCCCCCAGGTATGTCTAGTGCTTTCCCTGGAGTTGTTCATTCCACTCCCATATACCCTGGAGCCTTGTCACCGGAGGCTCAGTTGCAGTTGGAGTTGGAAAAAGTTGGAGATGGAAATGCAGCGTGCAAAAAAGAAGAGAGGGAGATGCAGCGTGAAAGAAGAGAGGGAAATGCAGCGTGGCAAAAGAAGAGAGAGGGAGATGGAGTTGCATGCGTGAACAAATGCGATTTGAGCTGGAGAAGACTTCTGCTTGGAGCTGACTGCTAATAGACCAACTTCAGATACCCAAACCTCAGGGGCCGTGCAGAGTGATAGGGAGAGTTGGTTCTCCAAGGAGTCTAAAATTAGTGCCAGCATTTGATGAGTTGAAGTTGACAGAATGGTTTGTTGTCAGGTTTGAGAAGAAGGCTTGGGAGTTTGGAGTGGCTACAAGGCAGCGCTGGGTGGGGTTGGTATCTAATGTGCTAAAGGGAAAAGCCATGGAAGTGTATACATAGGTTGAGCCCTGAGGATGTAGATGATTATGATGAATTTAAAACAGCCATCCTGAAGGCATATGAACTTAGACCAGAGGCTTATCCGGTTGTTGTTCCGTGGTGCCTTCGGAAAAGGCCTGCTGACACCTATATGGCCCCTACGCCAGGTATCTGGAGGAGAGGTTAGACGAGTGGTTGCTAAGTGAGAGCGCCACTTCGTATAACGAGGTGCGTGAACTGTTTTTTGATGGAACATTTTACCAACATGGCTGACAAAGAAATTGGTGTTAAAATTAGGGAGAAGAGATTTAAGACCGTGAAGGAAGCAGCGACGTGGGCTGATGACCGGGTGTTTGGCTCTTGCGGAGTATGGGGGTCAAGTATGCTAATTTTCAGTATTCCAGGGAGAGGATCCTGTGGAGTGGCCCTGCCTGGGATAAATCTCCCGTGAATCAGTCTAAGTGGAAGTTCAGAGGAGAAAAAAGAATTCAGGGAGAAAGAGCCCTGTATCCAGTTCGGAAGCTAGTTTGTTACTTTTGCAAAACAGAGTGGGCACATCAAGCCTAACTGCCCTAAGTGGAAGGCCTCCCAAAATGCCAAACCAGTGGCACTAGTTATAGGTTCGAGTCAGGGGAACGAGAGGAGTTGGGAGAGTGGTAACGGTGAGGGAGAAGTCTGTGGAAAGCTGGAGTGCAGCTGGCTGTGCTCGCTGCCAGCTCAGGCTGAAAAGGTTACCCAACATGCTACGCCACCTCCGGATGAACTGCCTCAGAAATCGTCCCTAGACTGGTGTAAACCTTTTATATGTTACGGCACAGTGAAAATTCATGGGATCAGTTATCCAGTTACTGTGGCTCGTGATACCTGTGCACAACAGTCTGTGTGCAGAAACGTGACTGGAGGGCCTGTAAACTCAGGGAAGTAGGTGCTGTGTAGAGGCATGAATTCAGATGAATACTATGATTATGTTCATGTGGAACTCGATTGCCCCATTGTTCAGGCTGCAGCTCAAGTAGCTGTTGCTGATGTAATGCCACTAGAGGGGGTTGATTTTCTGCTGGGGAACGACCTGGCTGGGGAGAAAGTATTTCCATCTCTTCCCCCACCAGTTGTTGTGGCAGAGAAGTGTTTTGACGCCCCAGAAATTGGTATTGAAGTTGATGCAGAAGTGGAAGCCATGTTCCCAGTCTGTGCAATTACAAGATCTATGGCACAGGTTGCAGCCCGGGAGGAAGAACTGGTGAAGTCACAGGTTCTTGGGGTCGACTGTGATGAGACAGGGCCACCAATGGAGGAACCTAGTGAGCAGAGTGTTGCCGTAGTGGGTGAGGAGAGTGGGAATGCGTGCATGGGCGCCGCCCCACTTCCCACTCAGGACACTAGAGGTGGTGCTGAGTGTGTCTGTGTGGAGACTGAACCCAGCCCACCGACTGAATTAGAAGAATTTCAGGACGCTGGGGTCGACTGCGGGGATGCAGGACCACCGTCAAACGCGCCTGAGGAACAGAGTGCCTCTGTTGAGGGTAGAGGTGATGATGTCAGTGTGGAGTCTGACATTCCTCCCCCTGTCGAGTGTATTAGAGGTGACGCTGAGATTGATCGCCCTTCGCAATCCAGTGTCCCGACCAGTCCCTTATCTCAGTCCTCAGTAGAGCTGGCGGGTGTTGGATCAGCAGAATTGAGGGTGAAGCAACAGGAGGATGTAACATTAAAGCCCTTGTTTGCTCGAGTAGGGGAAGAAAGAAGTATGGAGTGTGGTAAGGAGGAGTTCCTGATTAAAGACAATGTTTTACATCGCCGATGGACGCCCACTGGCGCCACGGTGGATGGAGGAGTGGGTGAGTTAGTGCAGGTGGTGGTGCCGGTGCAGTATAGGGTGCCGTTAATACAGTTAGCACATGAGGGACCTTTAGCCGGTCACTTGGGAAACAGAAAGACAGTGCAGCGCTTAAGGTATAACTTTTGGTGGCCAAGTATGCCGGGACAAGTTGCTGCGTACATCAAGAGCTGTCACACGTGTCAGATAGTGGGCAAGCCTAATCAAGTTCTTCCTGTGGCCCCTTTGACTCCCATTCCTGCAGTTGAACCTCCGTTTACCCGGGTAATCATTGATATCGTGGGCCCTTTACCTTCTACTTCTGCTGGAAACAAGTATTTGTTAACCATAATGGATGTTACAACGCGATACCCAGAGGCTATACCAATCAGAAGCATGCAGGCGAAGTCAAGTAGTCAAGCAACTTATCCTGTTCTTTACTCATTTTGGCCTGCCCAAGGAGTTGCAGTCAGACCGTGGAGTGAATTTTACATCTAATTTGTTTAAGCAGACAATGACAGAGTTGGGCATCAAACACATTTTGTCCAGTGCCTACCATCCGCAGTCACAAGGTGCCCTGGAGAGGCATCATCAGACCTTAAAGACCATGCTGCGCACCTTCTGCTATGATAGTGGAAAGGATTGGGACCTAGCGGTACCCTTTGTTATGTTTGCAGTGAGAGAGGTACCAACTGAGTCGTTAGGGTTTTCACCCAATGAGTTAGTGTTTGGGCACAGAGTTCGTGGTCCCTTGGATGTGCTGCGAGAGGCCTGGAGTAACAACAAATCTGGCAACCAGGAATCCATGCTTGACTATGTCTGCCGCACTCGGGAGAGACTGCATTGCGCTTTAGAGCTTGCCCGTGACCATCTAATCGGGGCTCAAGCGAAAATGAAGGCTCATTATGATAAGAAGGTCAGAAGTCGTGAGTTTAAGCAATATGAAGTTTTGGCACTGCTGCCCATGCAAGGAAAACCTCTGGCGGCTAGATTCAGTGGTCCTTATATTGTGAAGAAGAAAGTTGGGGAACTTGACTATCTAATTGTTACCCCAGACAGGCGGAAGAGTACTCAGTTGTGCCACATTAATATGTTGAAGCCATACAACCGCCCAGTTGATTCTCATTGTGGGATGACTGCTGATGTCTCTCACCTGGGATGTGAAGGACGGGGAAAGGAGGACGTGGCATCAAAGGAACGTGCTGTGGAGGGAGCTGTTGGTGCCGATGATGTGAGTAGTGGACCAGGGTTACAGCCACAGTCCCTGGAAGGTGACTTTGGAGCGGACGTTGAGGGAACCAGGGATAAGAGCGCTCCTGTAGTTTTGGTGGTTGGTAGTGAGTTGGAGGAGCAGGAGGAAGTGCTTAGTCGTGGTGAGATGTTACCAGCTGACCTATGGGAGGGCAATGGTTATGCAGCTCTGGTGGAGAAATTGCGACACCTTGATCCAGTAAAGCGAGAAGAGCTGTGCAACAGATTATGGAAACATCCGAAAGTTTTTGGAGATTCACCGGGATTGACAACTTGGGCTACTCATGACATTGATGTTGGGGATAGTAAGCCTGTAAAATTAGCTCCCTACCGCATCAACCCTATCAGACAGAAAGCTCTCGATAATGAGATCAAGTATATGTTGAACCATGGATTGATTAAGAGGAGTTTCAGTGAGTGGAGTTCACCAGTTACCTTGCAGCCGAAGCCAGATGGGAAGGTTAGGTTGTGTGTGGACTTCCGGAAGGTTAACTCACTGTCTAAGACCGATGCTTATCCCTTGCCTCGGGTCGATGACTCCGTGGACAAGGTGGGAAATGCCACTTATATCACCAAACTTGACTTAGTAAAAGGATACTGGCAGGTCCCGCTGACGGAACGGGCTAAACAAGTGGCTAGCTTTATTGTCAGTGGTGCAGTATATCAGTGCCAGGTGATGCCTTATGGACTGAAGAATGCTCCAGCTACTTTCCAGAGGCTTATGGATAAAGTGGTGGATGGCATACCCAATTGTGTCGTTTACATCGATGATGTCATTGTGTATGACACCAAGTGGGAGGAGCACCTTGATCATGTGGAAATGCTCATTAAGCGGTTGGAGGAAGCTGGCTTAGTAGTCAACTTAGACAAGTGCGAGTTCGTACGTGCTAAGGTCCAGTACCTTGGATTTGTTGTAGGACATGGGCAAGTGGCTCCACCTCGGGCTAAGGTGGATGCCATTTCCAACTTTGCAGCACCCCAGTTTCGCCGTGCCCTCCAGCGATTTTTGGGCATGATCGGCTATTACCGAAGATTCATTGGGAATTACTCCACAGTGCTTGCCCCTCTTACTGACTTATTGCGCAAGGATAAGAAGTGGCAGTGGACAGCCGAGTGTGAGCAAGCTTTTATTACGGTTAAGTCTCTGCTGTGCCACCACCCTATATTGCGTGCACCAGATTTTGACAAACCTTTTGTGCTGGCAGTTGATGCTAGCCGAGTAGGGGTAGGAGCAGTGTTGATGCAGCCAGATGAGGGCCAGGTTGAACATCCCATATCATACTTCTCAAAGAAGTTTAATAGAGCCCAGAAGAACTATTCCGTCATAGAGCAGGAGTTATTAGCGATTATCCTGGCCCTGCAACACTTTGCTGTCTACCTGCCCCCTTTTGGCCCTGTGATCAAGATTTATTCAGACCATCATCCCCTGCAGTTTTTGAACAAGTTTAAATTTAAGAACCAGCGTTTGACCCGCTGGAGTTTGCTTTTGCAAGAGTACAATTTAGAAGTTAAGCATATTAAGGGGATTGATAACGTAATTGCTGATTGTTTATCCAGGGAGGGGTCAGGGTCTTGATTCGAAAATTTTGATCCAGGGCTCAAAATTTTCCCTTGGGGAAGGGCGTGTTACGTTGTCCGCCTTTCCGTTCCCACGGATGCAGCCGTTACAGCTGGGCTAGGGGATTATGCAGTATGTATCCATGTCATTCGCGGAGTTTATATTAGCGAGTGCTACAAGTTCTTTTGTTTCTTTCGTTCCCGCCACTGAGAGCAATTTTATTTCATACCATGCTGAGTATGCATTTGATTATTTTGATTGTCTTGTGTGAGCTACAAGTATATTTAATAATGTTTTGCTTGCATTAGAAGTACCAGTTTATTGTAGAGAGAGAGGGGCACGAATATAAGTTCTTATTAATTAATTTGATTCATGCGTTCGCGCTTGGCCGTGCGCGAGCCTTGATCAGGGCAGTCTCTTCCCAGCTAGCTTCCGTATCGTGCGTGTGTGCACACTCTCTCTCTCCCCAGTCATTTTTATGCTGAGCTGGCGTTTTCATTTATTTTTATTCTTTTGTTGCTGACTGAGGGAAGTAGTTATTTTATTTTTGTAACCGTGTTGTCTTTGGAGGGCCAGTTTGGCTCACCGTGGTCTTCTCGCTGCCTTTGTTAACGTTCCCCAACACACGTACATACACACACACACCCCTAACCCCTACACAGTTAATCCCATCTCTTTGCTCAAGGCTAGTGAGAACTATCGTGAGCTATTAACTGCGTTCCCCCTTGGACACGGGTTAAGTAGAAAGTCGTCACCATCGGAAGTAAGTGGGAGGTGTTCCTGTATACTGTCTCGGGCGGTATTACTTCCGGTAGTGACGATAGTAGGCTAGATCTATAGGTAGGCTGTTCCGTTTTATTACCAAAGTACAGAGTGTTGCGTTCTTAAGTACTTCCGTTGTGCAGTTTTTCTCTAGTTTGCGGAGTGTCAGTGCCGGGGTCTGCGTTATTTTTGCAACGCAGTGGAGGCCGATCATCTAAGGCTGACTTGTTGTCTTTTTGTAATAGCCCCGGGCTGGCGCAAACCGTAACAATATATATATATATATATCATATCATATAGCCGTATGTATCTCTAGCCATGATATATAGGCGTCTATGATATAAATATATACAGTACAGTATGTACAGTGGCAAGTGGTACAGTATGTATTGGACATTGGATGTGTGTAACTGTAGTAGACAAGTGTACATCGGCCCGTGGATGTGTTGATTTCTGTGTGTAAGTGTACATCGGCCCGTGCAAGCTGACAGGCATATGCAGTACATATGGCCACAGTGAACAAGTAGTATATTACCCTGGCGATGCTGAACAACACATACATGGCCGGTGAACACTCCCAAAGTTTATTACCCTGTATCTGTCCACCCGTGTACGAAACCGACACTCTACCATTGTACCACAGAGGCTCCATATATATATATATATATATATATATATATGCAGGTGTCAAATAGGCAGGTGTCAGTGTGTCATGGCGGGTCTTCGAGATCCGATCTCCATGTTATTGCTACGACAGTTCGTCACACCTCTGACAAGCTAAGACAGCCTACAACAAGCTAAGACACGCCAAGTCACAGCTAAGACAAATGACGTTACCGTCACGACAAATCCCGTTCTCATCCTTGTCTGCGCCCACGCTGACAATTTTTGAACATTCCAAAAACTGTCGTAGCATGCCAAGAACCGCGAAGAATGACCAAGCTCTCCACGTCAACATTACTTCATCGCTATGTCACGCCTCGTTACTCATGACAACATACGGCGACACACGAAGACACGAAGATCGTGGCGTGTCATGGGAAAGTTCCTGACAGTGGGACATGGGCTTAATTGCCAACCTTAAGGATGGCGAGTCAGCGCTCTACTGACTGAGTTACTAAGCTCACTTTAGTAATACCTGAATCTTCAGCATACAGTACTAGGAGCATTTGGTAATCCGCAACAATAAAATATGAAAAAGGAATATCGAGACTGTAGATAATTCACAGTTTACTTATGTGTTTAGTAATGGATCCATTCCCCCTCCTGCACAATAACCTCACGGAGTCTGTCAGGCACGTTGGAGAAGATATTTCTCACAATGTGCGGCTTTCCCCGAAGAGATTCCCATTCTCTCCGTATATGTTCCATCAACTGCTCGGTTGTCCTCTCTCTTTTTTGGCTCCCATGTGCTGACCATAATCGCCCAGATACTTTCAGCTGGGTTGCAGTTGCAACCCTTGGTAGACCTGTCCAAGAGCTGAAGATTTTCCTGTATAGCAAACCACTCCTGGACTGCACGTGCCATGTGAACTGGGCACCGATCATGGACGGATATGATGGGACCTGGTGGGAAGGGATGTTCCTCCTACAGGGAAGGTAGGGAAAGATCCTGAAGAATTTCCAAATACTTCCGCAGTGAACCGTCCCTCTGCTCTCGTAGTATCTCCCACTCCATGGATAGATATCCAGCCCCATACATTGCCCACAGTGGCGTACCGAGGGAGGGGGCCATGTGGCCATGGCCCCCCCCCCCTCTTTTGCAAATATATATATATATATATATATATATATATATATATATATATATATATATAAGTGTCGATGCCGTATATATATATATATATATATATATATATATATATATATATACGTAGCAGCCGTGGCTCAGTGGGTTAGAGCGCTTCGCCTGGTCGGAGGATCGAATCCACCCAAGGGTCATTGGTAGACATCAGGAAGGGCATCCGGTCATAAAATGCTACACGCTGCAGTCCAAAGTCCTCTACCCAGGGGCAACGCCTTAGCCCTTGGGGGATACCAGGCGTAAAACCAAATTATATATATATATATATATATATATATATATATTATATATATTAATATAATACTTTCTCAGATTACTAAAATTCCCCCCACCTACATATGCTGACAACAAAAACAGTTTAAAATCCATCTTAATTATGCATGCGTGAATAAACTGCTTATGTACTATACTCAGTGGTATCTCAAAAATTAGTTTTCTGATTTATCCAGTGGTTGCTCTGAGAACTGCTCATCAGCTTCATATCAGCAAGAAAATTATGTTGGTTATGTCTTGTCTTTAACTGTTTGTAACTGAAACTAATACAGTGATTAAATTTTCATATTTTAATGTTGTTGTTATTAGTTTGTTACAGTTGTATAGTTGTTTGACCGAAATGTAAGCATTTGAATTTTAGTAGTATAAGGTTATTGGAGAGACTGAATCATAACTCAGTGGCACAGAGTACTTAAAAAAGACTTTAGAATAGGCCATGTTTATGTCGTATTCCCATTCCATATGGCCTCAAAATGATCATAAAATTGGCCAAAATGCATAATTTTCTCGGGAGGGGGGGCTTACAGCGTCCCCCCGAACCCCCCACCTGTACTGGCTCGCTGCGCTCGCCAGTCATGGGCTGCACAGTAAAAAAAAAAAAAAAAAATTAGGCCCCACTCTTTCAACCTTCTGGGTACACCACTGATTGCACGCTTGATGTCCACTTCTGGTCTCACTGTAGATGTTTGCTCGATCATATCTAAAAAAGAATAATATTACGTTAAAGGAGTTTGTTTTGGTGTTGACTTCTTCCTTTAGTTGAAAGCTACCCTACTCTGTTCAGAAAATGGTTAATGTTAAAAAAAAAATAGTTATAGGAGGAATAAGTTATATAGCTTAGTGAATAGGTGGAAGTAGCGTTTCTTATATTGTCTTGTATAATCTCACTTTACAGACTATGGGTGGATTATGCTATACTACATTTTAAACAGTTATTTATCCTTCCCAAATATGCTGGGTAACCGATCCAGTGGTCAACAAGACTATCGTTTCGGTTAAGTAATAGATAAGTATATTAGTATAAAGTAATATTTTACTTGAAAAACCATTGACATTGTTGCTTATGTGATTATGAGAGCCTATTTCACAGTAAATCTCCGAGTTCGTAGGCCTAATCCTAAGTGATTTATGATATTTTGGTCTCTGTATTACAGTACTGCAGCTTTTTTTTTTTTTTTTTTTCAGCTGGCATAAATTTCGGCGATCGACATACCCACCACCTTTCCTGGGAATGGAATACGGATTCACTTGATCCTTCCACATACCCATTCCAAACATTTTCACCCTCTCGTGAAGACTGCGTAACTATAAGAGCAATCTAAAACAGAAAATTATGAAGCTTAAATGAAAAGAAAACAATGTGGAATTAAAGTGTTTAAACTTCTCAGCGAGGGATCTCTTTTCACTCTGCAGGCTCTTGTGTAACCATACTGACTCCTTACTTATCCAGTGCAAAGTTATCATTTTACTGTAATTTTGACCACATTGCGTGGAAAGTCAGCCTTTGTTATGTTAGATGACCTACTTTTAATACCAAAAAAGAATAACCATTAAATGTGACTCGGGAGAAGTTGCTGCTCTGGGCAATAATGGATACGTGTGTGTGATGTTTGTGACTTAACTCCCCAGCAGGGATATCGATTGACGGGATTTACTCTAGCTATAAAAAAAAAAATAGCTATATCAAACACTGGTTGCGGCATGCTTTTAGGTCATTAATATATTAAACATCTATCTATCTACCTATCTATTGCCAGACGCCTCAATCCCGTTTGGGGTGGCCACAAACAAATCGCCTCCAAGTCGCCCTGTCCCCCGCCATTTCACTGCCCTGCTCCCAACTCACACCCCCCTCTCTCATATACCTCTCCACCCCATCCCTCCATCTCATCCTCGGCCTCCCCCTCCCTCTTCCCCCCTCCACCTCACTCACATAAACTCTCTTCGTCAGTCTTTCACCCTCCATCCTCTCCACATGGCCAAACCACCTCAGTGTGTTTCTCATAACGCTTCCTATCACATACACATCCACACCACAACGCTCCTTTATATCTTCATTCGTCAGCCTGTCTCTCCACGTGACTCCACAGGCTCCTCTTAAATAACTCATTAAATTAAACATCTTACTAGGTATTATTTCTCCTCCACACATGAGCCCTACCATGATCGGATGATCGGAAAGTTTTCACATCAGAGAAAACAACCGTGACCAGAAGTCTAGCCTTTGGTTCTCATACTGAATGGTAAATTCCAGCCTGGCAGCACGATGCGGTTCTGTGAGAATCTCCTTTTTCGTGGGAACCCTATGATGTATTCCCGCCTCATGTAACCGACGATGGACTGTAGAGAGAAATACTTCTAGTCTAAGGCTCTCCCGGAGTGCCACAGTGTTGCCAGATGGTGCAGAGGAAATTTCAGGAGAAAATTGCCAAAAAATTCAGTAGATATAGGTAAAAATTCGGTAGACACACACCAGTATATATATATGCACCATATTGGTACTTAACATATATATTTCTGGAATCAATTTAATGAAATTAAGGAGAAGCTTTTTATATATTTAATATCTTATTACAATAGTTGGTGAAATATTACAATACAAAATATAATTATCTTCACAAACAAAAAATTACAAAATCATTCTTTTATATGCAAATCAGAAGGAACCAAAGGCTAAGGAGCCCACAATTTTGCTCTCACTTAGAAATTAGCTTATTGAATAATTATTAATCACCATCAATTTCACACAAAAAAATTAATATAATGAATATCGAGTAGCTTTTTAACGACCGTAAATGACAGTAATTCGGAGATCTAGTTGTTTTTTTTTCAGCAAAAATGAACTGATAAAGTAAGTCAGTATAGGCCATCGTTTACTTTAAAATATCCCCAAAACATATTATGATCTATTAAAACTTCTCACCTTTCAATTATGGCGAGGCACAAGTGGGTACTCGTAATATTTGCTGCACTAATGTCTATCTCCCTGCATGTCGTCTCGTCCTCAACGCAACTGCCAACTGTAGTGCCGAATTTCTGACTGACTAGGAAAAGCAGGGCTGCCAAATATTATGTCAAGGCACTATACCGGTATTTACAAATAAAAAGCAATAGAAAAGCGTTGTATTCGATATTGGCAGCATTACTAACTAGTTAACCTTACAAACATAACATCCAAATAAATCAACAAAATATTTTGAGCCTTTAGGCCATTATATTAGGTCTCGTGGATGTGTGCTCCTCATTGTCTGCAACTCATCCCCGAGCGTTCAGTTTCGTCGCCTTCCTGTACACACCAACGTGTTTAATACGAACGGGTGGCAGTCGGCAGTGGCACACGTACAGAAAACGTCACAACACCGGCCATCCAGTCCTCCCTCACTCCTCCCCTGGGCCTCCCTCCCTCCCTCTCTCTCTCTCTCTCTCTCTCTCTCTCTCTCTCTCTCTCTCTCTCTCTCTCTCTCTCTCATATTTAGCTTTTAAGGATTTTCAGCTGCCGGGAAGCATAATTTCTGTAGATTTTCTGGAGAACCTTTCAAAATTCAGTAGATTAGAGCAATAATTCGGTATTTCTTGAGATCCATCAGAAATTCAGTAGATCTCACGATATTTAGGTATATCTGGCAACACTGAAGTGCCACTGCATTTATTAGTGGGGATTCCTGTG
This sequence comes from Coenobita brevimanus, assembly GCF_032717465.1. Taxonomy (NCBI): domain Eukaryota; kingdom Metazoa; phylum Arthropoda; class Malacostraca; order Decapoda; family Coenobitidae; genus Coenobita; species Coenobita brevimanus. The sequence continues at coordinate 2,202,749 of NC_137057.1, forward strand.
CTGCACGTAGTAACGCTTTGTCCTGCTGGTGTGTCGTCACTCGTCACCGTGGTCATTTTGCTGGGGAATGCAGTTATTTACGTTAAGTCAGACGATCGAAAGTATGTCGATCTCTCTGTAAATATTTTCCTATTTCCTTGAAAGAGTAGTCAGGGCAGATTAGTATTGCACTAAGTGGGGTTATGTGTTGAAAAAGGTTTAGTTTTGAGTGATATGACAGCTTTTTGAGGGTCTAGGAGATACAATAATAGCAAATGTTGTGACCCTCAAGGAAATACTACATATGCAAACCCTCATTAACATTTATGTGGTCTTTTTTTTAAGGTGAGGCGGTGATTTTGCGACAAAATCGGTGTCCCTCATTATGTAGGTTAGATGAAACCTACGAACTGAAAAACTTCTTGGGAAGATTTGCAACCCCAGTTCCAATTAATCATATTACGTATTCAGTATTTCTAAGGGAATAATACATTTATCAGGTACATGCGTATTAAAAAAATAAATAAATAAAATAAAATAAAATAAAGCTTCAAAATATAATGTCAATAGCACTGGCAAACAGGCATAACCATTTCTTGGTACGGAACCATGCCATGGGAAAAAGTTCCAGTCTCCCCGAGGGGGCTGGGGTCACAGACTCACGTAATGCCATCAGGGTGGACACACTTGCCACCTTTCACTTAAAAATCTGGACCACGGCAGCCTACCCAAGGGTCCCTACCCAAACATGGTGGGCAATATGGGATAGTTACAAATACTATAATAACTAAATGGCAATCAGTCGAGTGCATACCTCCGTAAAGGCCCAACAGTCCTTTGCGGTGATATGCATTCCATTATCAGGATCCA
>NC_137057.1:2206097-2248597 GCF_032717465.1 Coenobita brevimanus
ACCCAAGAACAACACAACACCGAGTGAGTGGATGGTGAGCGGCCCCACCTGCCACTAATATATATATATATATATATATATATATATATATATATATATATATATATATATACATATATATATTGTTACGGAACAGAGAAAGATAACGTACACTTTAAGTGAGAATACGAAGAGTCACTACTGTCCCGTAAAGTTCCAGGTTCAAAACAAAAGAGTTAGGTAAAATTACAAGTTAAAGTTTAATGCTCAAACTAACAACAAAACATTCAGGACTCATAAGGATAAGGTAATGGCAAATAAACAGGTTAAATATATGGTTAACTGCAATAGCCTCTATTAACACGAAATTAGCAAGAATAAAATTTATCTAAGTCAGCCCTGATAAAATGAGATACCAGATAATACTCAGTGAATGCCAGATAAATAATTACAGATACAAACTATTATCAAAAATAACTGACAAAGAACCCTACATAAATTACAAACTTCACTAGTCCTACAAATTAAACTTATGCTATACAGTACAAGAAAAAAATGCAATAACAGTAATACTCAAATTACACACAGCTGCTAGATGGTTGGAGATTTCTTGAGCACTCACAATAATAATATCTGTATAGGGGAGGACAGAGATGTGAACAAAGTGAGGAGCAGATCTAAGTGGCAATGATGCAGAGACTGAGCTCATTATATAGGGGCCAGCAGAGCCTGATACAACTTGTAATGAGGACGCGCAAATGAAGCCATGGGGACAAAGAGATGACAATCCCGCAAAGTATAGCAGAGATGTCGACTTACTCTACTATAACGGTAGAAGGGGGGAACTGAGGCAGAACACGCTCGTGATCAAACATGCAGCATACTGTGCCTTAAAATTACACAATGGATGATGAAATCATAGGCTATGTAACACCTCCCCACAAAGAAAAAAGAAATTTACAAAGGAAATTTCTTATTACTCTAAAACAATCTGTATATGGCATTACAGAACATGCAAATGTCTTTCCTAATGTTACAATACATGAGATCTCCCTAGCACGTTCAGTCATAGGTACTTGCCAGTATCCCTTTAACAAATCAAACTTACTTATGTACCTAGCCTTTCCGATCTTGTCTATGCAATCTTCCACACGAGGGAGAGGGTAAGTGTCTGTTTTGGTTATCTGATTAACACGTCTGTAGTCGATGCAAAGCCGCTGTGACCCACCTGGCTTAGGGACCAGAGTGACAGGAGAACTCCACTCGCTCTGACAGGGCTCAATCATCTTGTGGTCCAACAGGTAGCCAAGCTCCTTCTGGATGAGAGGAACTTTCACTGGGTTCACACGGTAAGGAGGCAATTTAATTGGCTTTGCGTCTCCAACATCGACATCATGCATCAACACAGTGGTTCTTCCTGGAGTGGCACGGAACACTTGCGGGTACTCCTGCAGTAATGCCGAAAACTCCTGCCTTTCCTTAGGAGGTAGATGAGAAAGCTTAGTCTGGAGATCATTCATGATATCAGGATTCTTCCCCAAACTATCACTCAGGCTCATACTGCATGGGAGAGCTTCACTTGCAGACTCGGGTGGAACAGCTACAGTGCAGACTGGATTATTTTCGTCCCGCCTGTGATATAACTTTAGCATGTTGATGTGACATAGTTGCTTGCTCTTTCTACGATCTGGTGTGGCGATGACATAGCTGACATCACTGAGTTTCTTCTCCACGAAATAAGGGCCACTAAACTTGGCTTGAAGAGGTTGCCCATGAACTGGTAGCAGAATCAAAACCTGATCTCCTGGCTGAAAGTGGCGTAACCTGGACTTCTTATCATACCAAGTCTTCATCTTCTCCTGAGCAGCTCCTAAATTCTCTCTCGCCAGCTGTAAAGCAGTGGACAGCCGTTCTTTGAAATTCATCACATACTCCAGCAGGTTGACGTCATCTTCCTCCGACAGCCAGCATTCCTTGAGTAACTTAAGGGGTCCTCTTACTTCATGGCCAAACAGTAGTTCAAAAGGTGAGAAGCCCAGTGATTCATTCGGAGATTCTCTTGCAGCAAACACAACGAATGGAAGACCTTTATCCCAGTCTTTCTGATGTTCCAAACAGTATTTCTTGAGCATCGATTTGAGTGTTTGATGATATCTCTCCAACGCTCCTTGGGTCTGGGGATCGTAAGCTGAAGACGTGATCTTGGTGATGCCCAACTCTTTCAGAGACTGCTTGAAAACATTTGACATGAAATTACTTCCCCGGTCTGACTGTACCTCCTTGGGCAGACCAAACTTTGTGAAGAACCCTAGCATTTCCTTAACCACGTTCTTTGCTGAGATATTTCTAAGTGGAATGGCTTAAGGATAACGAGTAGCCATATCAATCATGGTCAACACATAAGAAAATCCTGAAGAAGTCTTAGGAAGAGGGGCCCACAATATCCACCAACACACGGGTGAAAGGCGCCTCAAAAGGAGGAATGGGAACTAGAGGTGCAACCTTTTCGGTCTGATTACACTTCCCCACAACTTGACAGGTGTGACAAGACTTACAATACCAGGGAAACATCCCTGAAGATACCTGGCCAGTAGAAGTGTTTCAAAATGCGTGCCACAGTCTTCCTCACTCCAAGGTGTCCTGCCAAACTGGAATCATGAGCCACTCTAATGATATCCTGCCTACAAACACGAGGGATGACAACTTGATGTACAACCTCCCATTCACAGTCGGCTGATGCTGTTGGGGGTCTCCACTTCCTCATAAGTACTCCTGACTTTACATAATAACAAGTAGAAGCACCGGCTGACTCTTCCTCACTGCAAGCAGAGTTAGCTAGACCTTTCAACTCAGGGTCAGCAACCTGCAACTCAACCAACTCTTGACGAGACAAATTATCAACACTACGGGGTACTGCCTCATCTGGTGAGTGGTCCAAATTAGCAAGAAAAGTGTCAGCTAGGATAACATCATCATCATCATTATCCTCTAAATCACCAGTAACTTTAGACTTAGCCCTAGTGACAGCACATGCAGGGAACACATCAGGGACATCACAATCCTGGGACGCAATGCCACTGGCTCACTAGACAACTGAGGAGCTGGACACACTTGACTTCCACCAATATCATTTCCAAGTAAGAAAGTTACACCTGACATTGGGGAGTGTCTCCAACCAACCCAACCATAACAGAACCATTAACAAAACCAGACTCTAAATTCACTCTGCACAGAGGGACAGAGAAGTAATTATTCCCTACACCTTGTAAGATTACAGTTTCATCAGAGGAATTAAAATTAGAGCCTAGAACACTGGTCAGCATAAGGGATTGGCAAGCACCTGTATCACGATATATTTGAACTGATTTCCTGTCATTACTGTCCATAGGACTGACAAAACCATCAGACAGGAAATTAGCACATGAACTCTTGAGAGTGTCACCCACGTTACTGCTCAAAAGAGGAGCTCCATCATGAGAATTTAAGTTACCCCTCAAAGCAGGTTCAGTTAACTCAGTTAAAGAATTCTGGGAACTCTCAAGAGTGGACACTAGACCAATTGACTGAATATTTAAAGACTCCTTTTTGTTCACATCACGCTGTCTCCTGAAACATCTCTCCGTAGTATGACCAAGCTTACTACAATAAGTACATTTACTTTTCTGAAATCTAGAGGTGAAGCTGGTATTTACTTCCTGAGAAACATCATCCTTATTCTCTTTCCTGTTACCTGTACTCTGAGTAGAGGCAACGTACTTACTCTCAGCTTTCCCTTTTTCTCTAGAATATCTCTTGTGAGTGAGAACATACTCATCAGCTAAAACTGCAGCATCAGACAAATTATCTATTCTTTTCTCATCAAGATATAGGCTTACATCTTTATAAATACACCTTTTGAAGTCCTCCAGCAAAATCATCTGCTTAAATTTGTCAAAATCAGAATCCACATTCTTAGAATTTAACCACTGCTCTAACAGATCTTCTTTGATTTTTGCATACTCAACATGGGATTGCTTATCTTGCTTGTAAGTTGTCCTAAATTTTACTCTATAGGCTTCAGGGACAAGCTCATAGGCCTTAAGAATCAAGCTCTTAACTACATCATAATTATCAGACTGATCCTGAGGCAAAGATGCATAAGTTACTTGAGCTTTACCGGTGAGAACAGTTTGAAGGAGTACTGGCCAATACTCCTTAGGCCAATTAAAACCTGTAGCTACCCTCTCAAACAACTGAAAATACTTTGTTAAATCACATTCATTAAAAGGAGGGACAAGTTTAACATTTTTAGCCACATCAAAATCATCAGAGCTAGATGATCCAGTTCCACCTTGTTTCATGCGATACTCATGGTCTGCCTGAATCCTGGCAAGTTCAACTTGTGCCTGAGCCTGTATCTGTGCCTCTTCAATACGAGCCTGAGATTCCGCCTGCTTAGCATTTGCCTGAAATTCAGCTTCTTTAGCACGAGCCTCCTGCAGAGCTAGCTGTAACTTAGCTAATTCAATCTGCGTTTGCTCATTTGGAGGAGTTACATTAAACAAGCTTTTATTAATCATGCCAACAATTTGATCTTTAGAATGATGAGAGTGAACTGCAATTCCCAATTGTTGAGCAACAAGCTTTAGTTCATTCTTTGTTCTGTTTTCTATATCACACACTGTTTGCACATTTGACAAAAAATCTTTGGCTTCATCAAGTGTAGTAATAGTAGACATCATGAATAAGTAACAGTCACAAAATATCAAGCAATATCCTTATGATAATATCCTGAATATCCTGATATGAGGTCGCCAAATTTATGTTACGGAACAGAGAAAGATAACGTACACTTTAAGTGAGAATACGAAGAGTCACTACTGTCCCGTAAAGTTCCAGGTTCAAAACAAAAGAGTTAGGTAAAATTACAAGTTAAAGTTTAATGCTCAAACTAACAACAAAACATTCAGGACTCATAAGGATAAGGTAATGGCAAATAAACAGGTTAAATATATGGTTAACTGCAATAGCCTCTATTAACACGAAATTAGCAAGAATAAAATTTATCTAAGTCAGCCCTGATAAAATGAGATACCAGATAATACTCAGTGAATGCCAGATAAATAATTACAGATACAAACTATTATCAAAAATAACTGACAAAGAACCCTACATAAATTACAAACTTCACTAGGCCTACAAATTAAACTTATGCTATACAGTACAAGAAAAAAATGCAATAACAGTAATACTCAAATTACACACAGCTGCTAGATGGTTGGAGATTTCTTGAGCACTCACAATAATAATATCTGTATAGGGGAGGACAGAGATGTGAACAAAGTGAGGAGCAGATCTAAGTGGCAATGATGCAGAGACTGAGCTCATTATATAGGGGCCAGCAGAGCCTGATACAACTTGTAATGAGGACGCGCAAATGAAGCCATGGGGACAAAGAGATGACAATCCCGCAAAGTATAACAGAGATGTCGACTTACTCTACTATAACGGTAGAAGGGGGGAACTGAGGCAGAACACGCTCGTGATCAAACATGCAGCATACTGTGCGTTAAAATTACACAATGGATGATGAAATCATAGGCTATGTAACAATATATATATATATATATATATACACACACACACACACACACACGATGAGTCAATAAAGCAAGGCCTGCTTCGGAGCAACAGTGCCCCTGAACATCCACAACGAAACATCCAGCTCCCTGATTGGTCCCAGTACATCACATTAAATAAAGTTCGATTAACAGGCACATGCTCAATTACATTACATGTTTTATATAATATAAGCACTACATAGATCATAGCAATGTAGTTGTCAGTACCTGACCACTATGCCGGGGTTCCTCCAACTCATTCGTGTCTTAATACGAAGATGTAAACAAACACAGTGGTGCCACATCTACCAAGACGCCACAACTCGGTGTAGTACTTAGAAGTGAAGCCAATTGTACGTAAGTTTCTTTCCCAGTGTGGTTAGATTAGTCCAAATTTGTGTGTGGGGACGGGGGTAGAGGTTGTAACTCTCCCTAGATACGAAGTAACGTTGTGATTTTGATACTCAATGATGAAGGCTGTGTGATGATGATCATACTGCACGAGACACTACCAGGCAATTCACCTACACTTTGTTTACTTCAGTCTGAGGAAACTTTTAGAGGAAATCGTGCATTGCTTGGAAAGAAACTGAAAGGCAGTGGGGAAAATTTCTATTTCAATATTTACAGTTATTAAGATATTTTGTAAACACGCGATATAATGAACTGACCACTGAATATTACACTAAATTTTGTTACATTCTTCACTGATGTGCTTACCCAATAATTTCGAAAGCCTTCGCTTGGGAGTACCAAATTAAACGTGTATGCGTGACGACTGTACGAATAAAAGACGAAAACCGACAAAAAATGTGCCTCAGAGTTGTGGGATCAGAGCAGAGTGACTGGAACACACACACACACACACACACACACACACACACACACACACACATCCAATAATCAAGATTACAACATCAAAGAGAAGCTGACAAAAGTACCCCGTGTACCAGAGCTTCCTCTGTGCCTATTGGGATGCGACCCTAAACCTCTTCAGCTTATTACAGTCCTTCCTTATTTTCCCTTCTTTTCGTTACCTTTTATTCTTTCTCTCCTGTACAACATGAAAGGCCAAAATCCCCGTTAAACAATATTATTCAGGCACTCCAACATCCTCTTTACTTTTCCTTATTGTCGTCTCATAAAATAACTTACAGAAACATATTAAAATAAAGAGGTAATAATTTGCAATATTTTTCCAACTTTTTCGTATTGTTTCACTGCGAATTCATTTTTTTTTAAATTTCCCCTTTACCCTGGTTTATCAGTTCTGTACTATAATTGTCTAATGTTTTAATGTTCTTCTTTTCCCTTAGGCCTACCGATAAATTTTTCAGTCACTTTTTAATCCATTTTCGGTTTTGGCCAACAGGAGCAACCAACTCAGCCAACTCGCCTTCATTCGTCGACCTTCAGCATTTTCTTTCCCAGGTTTCTTTCCCTTACTTGCTCAGTTTAATAATTATATTGCAAGGTCAGTTCCCTACATCATTATCTGACTCCATGAATTCCACACTGATGTATTCCTTTTTCCCATAACTGTATGTGTGTGTGTGTGTGTGTGTGTGTGTGTGCGCGCGCGTGTGTATGTGTGTGTATGTGTACGTGTGTATGTGTGTGCGTGTGTATGTGTGTGTGTGTGTGTGTGTGTGTGTGTGTCTTTCTCTCTCTGTCTTTGAAAAAGTTCTGTCTATTGCCAGACTCCCCAGTCCCATACGAGGTGGCCATAAACAAATCGCCTCCATGTCGCCCTGTCCCCCGCCATTTCACTACCCTGCTCCCAGCTCACACCCCCCTCTCTCCACCTCATCCTTAGCCTCCCTCTCCCTCTCTCCCCCTCCACCTCACTCACATACACTTTCCTCGTCAGTCTCTCACTCTCCATCCTCTCCACATGGCCAAACCACCTCAGTGTGTTTCTCCTAACGCTTCCTATCACATCCACATCTACACCACAACGCTCCTTCATATTCTAATTTGTCAGTCTGTCTCTCCATGTAACTCCAAAGGCTCCTCTCAAATAAGTCATTTCCACTGCTCTTACTCTTGGCCTGCGTCTCTCCAGCAAGGTTCAAGCTTCACTTCCATGCGTTAGAATTTGCATCACAATACTGTCATGCTCACTTTCCTGTTTCTTATCACTGCTTTCAACGAATAACTAGGCAATTTAAAAGTACCTGGCTACCTTAGCTGCATACACATGACGCAGTTCCAGCCTACAGCCTGGCTCTATATTTGAAATTATTCACTTCTCGTCCGGTTTTGAATCCACGGCTGGCTGTGATCTATGAACTGATATTTACAGTTATAAAATATTACTACGGTATTACCTCTTAGTAAAATGCCATGAAAGTATATGCAAAGCTTTCAGAGTTCCTCATAAAAACTGCAGACTAGTTTACATGATGTATGAAGGCATAGAAAGTGGATCATGATTAATAAAAAATAATAATTTTACATTAGATATCGCGGGCCGCAGGCTGTGCATTCCTGGTTTAGAACATTTAGTTCAAATGAAATTATTTTTAGTGGAGTGAAGAACAGACTCTGCGTGATACCGGGCAGAAATATATAAAAGATGAGATTCAGGGGTGGGTAGGCTCCGGTACCAGTTGCAGGCCTTCTCCTTTCTGTGGGCAGCATTAAAACAAGCATGATTAAACCATTTTTTTTTTCACTAATCACATGATATAAGGAAGGAATGTATGCTTTCATGTCCAGGAGAATAACATCCGTAATGCGCACCGCACACTCAGATGGCTCTTGGCCGTGGAAGCAATGATCATTGCGGGGAATATCAAAGAAGTACTGGCTGAGGGCCTTCCAGTCAGCTCCAAAGTTCCACAGACGCCACATCTTGGGATGGTCTATGGGCCTTACTGGAGCAATAGGGCAGGTGGTGGTGATAAGGTTGTGCTCGGAGGATCCCAATGGAGAAGAAAGATTAACAGCATAAGCAGAAGAAATAGATGTTAGGAAGAGGTCAAGTATGTTGGAACTCTCTCCAAAGAGGTCAGGGATACGAGTAGGGTGCTGTACAAGCTGCTCTAAGCCATTAAGGATAGAAAATATGTAGGCTTGTTTTCCAGGTGGATCAGTGAAAGGAAAGGAGAGCTAAAGGTCCTGGTTAACATTGAAATCTCCTAGAATGGAGATTTCACAGAAAGGAGAAACTGATAGGATGTGTTCCATCTCAGAAGTAAGTACTCGAAGAATTTTTCATAGTAAGTACCATAGAATCAGGGGAGAGGAAAACAGCAAAGACATAATTAGTCAGAGAATGATATCACAGCTGAAGCTAGATAGGAGAGAATTCTTAAGATTCAAGTTCAGGAATGCGAGACCAAGATATGTCGCTGCACACATATATACAAAATCCACCTGTGGCTTTGAAATGAGTATAGAGAAAATAAGAAGATACAGAGAAGGTTTGCTATCAGTCGGCTGAGACAGCTAAGACTCATTGGGGAAGAGGAGGTCTGAGGTTTTGAGGAGGAGAGATGGTGCTCAGTAGAGACAAAGAGAAATGAAAGCGAATGTTGCAGAAATGAGGAAGTGAGTCAGACAGTGGTTCCAGACATATAACTTGGTCGTTATTAGGAGAGGAGTGGATGGTGGAGGCTTTGAGGTCCCCAATCCCCGTGGACTCTGAAGCTTGGTATTATGATGTCATTTTTTATTTTATTTTTTTAAATAGGAAGTGTAGTGTGTAATATGGATGTAGTTTGGTGCTGGCAGTTAGAGGAACTTGTACTGAAGAGCATGCTGGTCTAATCTCTATGTTACTGAAACACTGAAGATGTTCAGCAAAGGGGGATGGTCTGGAGCTAGTCCCAAGGGCTGGTGAAACTGGAGTTCCAACTCTCCCTGTCATCAGCTACCATTCACCATGGGAGCACTGCCCTGCTCGACTGATCCTACAGTCTACTCCCTCCAGTCTTTAGGACTTTACATTTATTTATATCAAAGACCGTTTGCCATGTTTGGGCCCAACTGAACAGTTGATGAAGATCTCACTGAATTGCCTGCCTCTGCAATGTTGTTTCTGCTCAGTTACCTGTTTTAGCGCAACTGGCAAAATTAAAAATCTTATAAAATGATTCTTCACCAATATCATTGATATAGTTTTAAAAAAATGGACCTGACACTTAACCATGTGGCACTCCCCTTGTAAGTCTGGATCTTTTCCATTTGTTACAAATCTTTGCTTCCATTCGGTTAGCCAGTCTTCGATTCAACTGAGCACATTACCACTGAAATTATGCACTTTTAGCTTCTGAAGGAGTTTTTTGTTCTGGAATTTTGTTGATGTCCTTTTGAAAATCAATATAGACAATGTCAAAGGATTTAGTTTCGTCGTGCATGTTCAATATATTGTTGATAATGCCCAACAGATTAGTAAGGCAAGAGCATTTGTTAAGAAAACCATGTTGCAAATATTTGGTGAGATTATTTGTTTCTAACTGTGTCACAAGCTTGTCTTTGATGATGGTTTCGAGCACCGTACAAACCACTGATTTTAAACTAATTTGGTGGTAGTTTTGTTGTGAATTGTTGCCCTTTGAATACTGGGGTTACGTTTGCAAGCTTACACTCGTGTGGCACATTACTGCGCATGAGTAATAGGTATAAAGTTGCAGATAAATTTTATTTTTATTTCATTCTGTAGTCACACTCACCACTCTTTTTTTACTCTCCATCTTCGATTAGCCCCGTTCTTTTGGCTACAGGGCGAGGGATATTTTATCTTCCTTGGATCTCCGGCGTGGCCCAGTGCAGAGCATTGAGGTAAGTGAGATCCCTCCCTGGATGTTGCCTGAGGTGGAGGTTTGTTACTTTCCAACGGCTCATAAGACTGTGACATCTGATCTGGTACTTCGCACCCAGTTTTTTGCCCATGCCACTGTGCATTCAGGATCAGTGCCAGTTTTTACTGACGGTTCCAAGTCTGATGCTGGCGTTGGATATGGGGTCGTCTTCCCTGATTTTAGCCAACGGGGCAGTCTTACTTCATCTGCCTCTATTTTTACAGCAGAGCTGTCTGCAATCTTGATGGCTCTGCACCTTATTTTACCGCATGAGGCTATGAATTTTACTATTTTTAGTGACTCCAGGGCAGCTTTGTCTGCCCTCGAAAATTTTAACTCTCCCCACCCCTTGGTTCTGAAGCTTTTACATAAGCTCTATTATCATAAGCGTCGTGCCGGAGGATTTCTTTTTGTTGGGTGCCAGCTCATGTGGGTGTTTCGGGTAATGAGCGTGCTGATGAGGTGGAGAGGTCCGCGGCATCTCTTGTTGCTTCCCGCACACCTCTCCCTTTCAGAGATTATTTCCCACTAGTTAGGTCTGCTCTGCAAGCCTCCTGGCAGCGGGTTTGGGATTCTCTTCCTGTTCCCAACAAGCTCAGGGAGGTGCAGAAAGAGGTGGGCCCCCGGACATTTATGCCATCACCACGCTCGTGGGAGGTTATCGTTTCTCGTCTCAGAATCGGCCACACACGACTGACACATAGGCATCTTTTGGTGGGGGACCCTCCCCCTTTTTGTGATGATTGTCTTGTGCATCTGACTGTGAGGCATCTTATGGTTGAGTGCCCCAGTCTGGGGGATGCTCGCCGTCGGTGTTTCTCCAGGTTTCGCTCAGGAGACGGGTTCTACCATCTCTCCTCCCTGTTGGGAGACGAAGCATGTGTGATGGGGGGTGCAACTTTCTCCTTTCTTGAGGAGGCTGGCCTCCTCAAGATGTTGTAGTTTTACTTTAATTTGTTTTAGTTTTGGTTGTTTTATGTCAGCGTGTTTTATATTCTTATTTTGTTTGTTTTATCGTTTTCTTTGTCTTGTATCAAGACTTTACCTTTTATTGATATTTCAATTATAATTGTTTTACGGCGGCAATGACCTTAGTTGTTACGCCGCCACGCTCAATTTCCTCAATCAATCAATCAATCAATCATACATCGCTTTCACTAACTGTAAGATCACTGATTATACTGTCCTTTTATATAGAAACTATGGAAAATGCAGAAATCCTACAGGAATCTTATTTCTATGTTATATTGTAACTACTGACAAAAAGAAAGTGTTAAGATTTCTCGCCATCTTATTTTCATCATCAATATTATGTTCTCTGTCATCTGTGATTCAGGGTCCGATTGCTCGAGTTGTAACCTTTTTCTCTTCCGATGTAGCGGAAAAATTCTTTGGGATTTAATTTACAAATACTACCATTAAGTATCTCAAGGTTTTTCTTATTCTGCTTAATTAATTTTTGTTTTTCTGTCCAGAGGCATCAAATTTGTTTTTATCGCTTCGACTCCTTGTGGTTTTACGATTTTTGTATACAAGAATTTTTTTTTACCAGACACCGTTTAACATCGGAGTTCCACCAGTTGGGTTTGGAATTTTAGTGGGCTTTCACTCCGAATTGGAATATGTAACTTGACTGCATTGCTGAGAGTTTGTGTTAGAAACTTTCATCTATCTTTGATATCTAATGTTTCAACAATGGGATGCCAATCATTGGCACCTAGAATTCCATATAATTATTTAAAACTGGCCCTATTATAGTTGGATATTTTCTCGTAACTGGCCTTGACATTATTTTCACTTAATTTATTGTTAAATGTGAGCACGTTTAAGTACTTGGGTAGTGTGATGAGTAAGGATGGAGGTTTGGAGGGTGAAGTGCGTGAAAGGGTACAGCAGGGAAGAAAGGTTGCTGGTTCTTTGAAAGCAGTGATAAGAAACAGGGAAGTGAGCATGGAAGTGAAAAAGTTACTACATGACAGTATTGTGATACCAACTCTAACGTACGGAAGTGAAGCTTGGACGTTGTTGGAAGGACACAAGTCAAGAGTGAGAGCAGTGGAAATGAGTTATTTAAGAGGAGCCTGTGGAGTCACATGGAGAGACAGGCTGACGAATGAGGATATAATGGAGCGTTGTGGTGTGGATGTGGATGTGATAGGAAGCGTTATGAGGAACACACTGAGGTGGTTTGGCCATGTGGAGAGGATGGAGGGCGAAAGACTGACGAAGAGAGTGTATGTGAGTGAGGTGGAGGGGGGAAGAGGGAGGGGGAGGCCGAGGATGAGATGGAGGGATGGGGTGGAGAGGTATATGAGAGAGAGGGGTGTGAGTTGGGAGCAGGACAGTGAAATGGCGGGGGACAGGGCGACTTGGAGGCGATTTGTTTGTGGCCACTCCAAACGGGATTGAGGCGTCTGGCAATAGATAGATAGATAAAATTATGCAATGATCTCTTATACTAAATTCTTCCCCGCTAAAACTTAAAAGAGACAATACCAATTCAATACTATTACTGTAATGTGCTTTCCATTGCAATGTGCTTTTCTGCTCGATCCATCACTCTCCTCAACACCATTCCTTTCCTCGCCAATCCTCATTAACCTCCCATCTTAATTTACCCTTTGTCCACAATTTTTCCCTTGGTCCGATTATTTCTAATAATCTGCTACGACGTCTAACATATCGCTAGATCTGACTTGTTTCCCTATAATTGAAATATCTCTTAAAAGTTCTTACTTTCTTTCTCCCCTCAAATTTTGTCTCTTGATTAATGATTTTCCTCCCGTTTATAATATTCTGTCTTCTCCTATCACATTTCATACCTCCTCCCATATTTCAAATACTTTATCTTGCATCTTCTTATCTCCCCTTTTTGTCAAATTCTTGTCTAGCACAAGCTACAGTTTTCCGTCTAGAATCTAAATCTTCGCAAGGATAAAATACCCCCCCTCTCTCTTTCTCTTATTGCCATGAACAATCCTTTCTGTGTGACAATATGCCCGATATTAATGAGTAAATGGTAAATAATAACATGCGAGACAGTAATATATATATCTATATATCTATGTATCTATGTATGTATGTATCTCTCTCTCTCTCTCTCTCTCTCTCTCCTCTCTCTCTCTCTTTCTCTCTCTCTCTCTACCATATATATATATATATATATATATATATATATATATATATATGTGGATTAGAGCGCTCCGCTCTGACCGAAGGGTCTGAGTATCGAATCCACCCAAGGGTCATTGGTAGACATCAGGAAGGTCATCCGGTCATAAAATGCTACTCTCTCCAATCCAAAGTCCTCTACACAGGGGCAACGCCTAAACCCTTCGGGGATACCTGTAGAATACATATAGGGATTGCTTAGTTAACCCGTCACGTCCCGACCACTTTCGCACCTCCGACACCCCCCAGTCCCGACCATTTTTGGATTTTTTTTTTTTTGGCTAAAACCTCCGCTTTTGTTGAGAAACATCGAAAATTCATAGAGAAATTGCTCACCTGAGGTTTAAAATACTCAATACAGGTAGGAGTACCTCCTTACCTTACAGGGTTTTCTATCAGGCTGGCTGCAAAGAAAACGAGTTCTATGGGAGGATAACTATTCCACACCACTCCTAAACGATACTTATTTATTTATTTGGTACGAATTTATATGTAGTATGAGAGTATATTGGTTTTCAAACAGTATTATAGGCATTATAAGCATTGTTTCACTCACTAACTCATCACCATTCCTGACCTTCTTTTGCCACATTACCTGATCATCATTTCTGACTGTTTCTTCCTCTAATGCCATGTAAACTTTGTCCTCCACATTGTCATTGATTGGGGAATCACTCTGGCCCTGAATGTCTTTATTGGCCAGGTCACTGGTAACAGGTGAATTGCCAAGACAATGGCATGTGGGGGGGGAGGTTGTGTGGTGTAAGGCATTGTCCCTGCTTGACATCTTGTAGAGGAATAGAGGAAGGTGTCCCATGTATATGAATGAAAAATAAAGCCCGAAAATTGAAAATTGTGCAAATTAGGGACCTTGCAATTGCAAAACGTACCAGTACGTCGACGGGACTGGCAAATGCAAATGTTGCAACGTACCCATACGTCGATGGGACGTCTCGGGTTAAGAATGCTAAAGTGGTGTGTGGTGTGGCAAGAGTAACAACAAAGAACAAAGGTACGGTATGGTGGGATGAGGAGGTTAAGAGAGCGGTGGAGGAAAAGAGGAAGAAGTGACTAAAATGGTTACAGGATAGGGGTTCAGTTGAAATAAGAACTGAGTATTTTGAGAGCAAGGAACACGTAAAGAGACTAATGAAGAGGAAAAAGAAGGATTTAAATGATGATCTAGGAAGAAAAATGAATGCAAACTACTCTGAAAATAGGAAGTTATTCTGGAAAGAGGTGTGGAGATGTAGAAGTTATAGCAGGAAGAAATGTGATGGTGTGAAGGATGTAGGTGGTAGATTATTAATCCATGAAGATGAAGTAAGGACCAGATGGAAAGAATATTTTGAAAGCTTGATCAATGGGAATAGAGAGCAGAGCGGCTATAAACATGATTGGTTTTTGGGGTGTGCAGAGAAGGAATGCAGTGCCAGGAGATGTGACACTCGCACAGGTGAAGAGTGCTGTGAAGCGTCTGAATAATGGGAAAGCAGCTGGGGTTGATGAGGTGTATGCAGAGATGCTTAAATGTAGTGGAGAGAGTGGAATGAAATACTTGTTGGAGATATGTAAGAAGGCATGGGTGAGTGAAACTGTGCCTGCAGAGTGGAAAAAGGCTGTGATTTTACCCCTGTACAAAAATAAAGGTGAGCGAAGTCAGTACAAGAATTATCGTGGCATAAGTTTATTGAGTGTAGTATGGAAGGTATATGGAAGAATTATTATAAAGAAAGTAAGAGAGATATCAGAAGTCCTAGTGAGTGATGAATAGGGAGGTTTTAGGAGTGGCAGAGGATGTGTGGATCAAATATTTGCGGAGAAACAGATAGCAAAGAAGGCTTGTGAGAAGGATCATAAGGTGTTTATGGCATTCATGGATCTGGAAAAAGCATACGACAAAGTAGACAGAGAGGGACTGTGGAAAGTTTTGCTCATGTACGGTGTAAATGGTAAGCTGCTAGGTGCTGTCAAGATATGGTAGCGAAGCATGTGTAAGTGTTAATGGGCATCTGAGTGAATGGTTCTCAATCGGTGTGGGCGTTCGACAAGGTTGTGTGATGTCCCCATGGGTGTTCAATATATATATGGATAGGGTGATGATAGAAGTAAAAACACGAATAATGGAGAGAGGGGTGGCGTTGGTAATGAATGGTGATGGATGGAATATCTCAAATTTGTTGTATGCTGATGATGCAGTACTGCTTGCAAGTACCGAACAAGAACTTGGTAGGCTAGTGCAGAGTGTCGCTGATGTCTGTGAGCGTCGTGCCTTGAGAGTAAATGTAGAGAAGAGTAAAGTGATAGTTACTGAGAGAAGGTGACTCCCAGTGTGATGTTACAGTAAATGAAGACTCTGGAATTGGTGAGAGAGTTCAAATACCTGGGTACAATGATAGAAAAGAGAGGAAAATGTGCAAAAGAAGTTGAAAGTAGAGTGACACAAGAAAAGTAGCTGGTGCAATGAAGGCCTTGATAAGAAACAGAGGCTTAAGTGTTGCAGCTGCAAGAGGCTGAGATGAGGGAGTGTCAGTGCCAACTTTAACATATGGATGTGAGACTATGGTGTGGCATGAAAACGAAAAGTCAAGAGTAACAGCAGTGGAGATGGGACTGCTGAGTATGTGGAGTACAGAGAGTGGATAGGATACGAAATGATGTGATTCGTGAAAGATGTGGAGTGAGGAAGTCGGTGGACACCAGAATCGAAGGGAGTGTACTGGGATGGTATGGTCATGTGGAGAGAATGGATAACAATAGAGGGGTGATAAGGTATACCTGAGCGAATTTGAAGGAGGGAGGAGGTGAGGTAAGCCAAAAAGAAGGTGGAGAGATATGGTGGATGAGTGTGTGAGAAAGAGAGGTTTGGAAGTCGGTGAGGCTAGGGAACTGACAAGAGATCGAGCTGGCTGGATGAATGTTGTGAGCAGAAGTGCATGATCAGGGATTTTGGCGCCCATTTTTTTAACGTGGCAGTGTCTGGATTGAGTCAATCGGATACGTTTATGTGAAGCTAAAGAACTTGGTGAATATTTTTGGCGTATCCGATGGAGCCATGATTCCAGGGGCTTGAATGATGAGTGAATGGAAGCGTGGCCCATTGGATTGGGCGAATCTGGGCTGTCTGAACATTGCTACTTCTCACTCTGCCCTTGGGTGGGAAAGGAGGTCCAGATGCTGCTGCTGCTGCTGCTGATGATGATATATATATATATATATATATATATATATATATATAAGAATGGCGTTGTCTGTCACTCAATGGCACCCAAACCAAGGGCCAAAGACCCCCAGACCTATATATAATCTGAATCAGGGTGATCGAAGGCTGGTATTAGGGGAGTCAAAATTCAGACCTGGGTCGTTTGAGGTACCCCTGCAGCCTAATTTTGGGCATGGAGACTCACATGACCTCCAGTTCAGACACAGTCTGTGTGAGGTTGACTTTCGAAGTCATTTGAGGTCACTGCTCGGAGGTCATTTGAGGTCACCGACAGTACATGCTCGAATGACTGGACCCAGCAGCCCATTTTTTGGCATGGAGACACACATGACCTCCAGTTCGGACATTGGCTATGTGAGGTTGACCTCTGAAGTCGTTTGAGGTCACTGGTCAGAGGTCATTTAAGGTGACAGGTAAGAGTAAACAAGTGCACAGTCACTGGCATTAGTCTGTGAAAGCTGAAACAGAACATTCCTGGACCTCTTATAATCCCTCCTCAAAAGCATAAGAGGTACACGCGATAAAAAAAATAGTATCGGTGCACACTTGAGCCGAAACAATTCGACGCCTCGGACGACGAACTCTTGAAATGTTTAATGAATGTCCACCGTGTTGTCAAACATGCCTGCATGTTATAGATAGGTTTCTTGTGACAGTTTATGGTTGATTTTGTTATTGAATGCATATGGAGATGATAATTAATCAGTTAAATTTCAAGGGAGTACACAAGCCATATTCAGATTTCATTTTTATATCATGAGCACATGGTCTTTCTAGAGCAAAAAGAAAGATTGAAGTAGAAGAAATACTATTACGGTGTTCGGCTTTTTGGCCAGGCAAGGCCGGGTACCCCTGCCAGTATATGTACAGGCTCGCCCACCTATTTACTCAGTGTATAATAAAGAAGAAAATTCCCCAAACATGGCGTAATGCAATAGATATTATACTTTACAAAAAAGACCGCTCAAAAGATCTTAGGAACTATCGACCAGGTAGCTTATTATCAGTTCTTTACAAACTCTTCACTATGGTCCTTATGAACAGAATAACAACTAATCTGGAAGAAAACCAACCTCGTTAACAGGCAGGATTCTGAAGCGGATATTCGACAACTGATCGCCTACACACAGTGAATCAGGTAATAGAGAAAACTACAGAATATAATAAACCACTGTGCTTAGATTTTGTTGCTTAGGAAAAGGCTTTCGACTCAGAGGAGAACATAGCAATCATACATTCATTGCGAGAACAAGGAGTAAATGAGAACACTGTAAAACTACTCAAAAACATATGTAAAAGGGGAACTGCTACAGTTGAATTACATAAAGATTCGGAAGAAAATAAGACTGACAAGGGCGTGCGTCAGGGAAATACAATTTTTCTAAAAATTATTTAAAGCATGCCTAGGCTGGAAAAGGAAAAGAGTAAATAGAGATGGAGAAAAGCTAAACCATTTAAAATATGCAGATGACATTATTCTAATCCCAGAAACAGCCGAGACATTGCAAGAAATCTTAAATGACCTAAACAGAAAAGTCTCAAAATAGGGCTAAAGATGAACCGGAGTAAAACTACAGTAATGTTTAGTCCAAATAAACCAAAAAGCGTCATCAGAAGCGAAGAAATTGTTGAAGAAGTCGAGGAGTACAATTACTTGGGGCAAATACTAAAGTTAACAAAAGACCAAGATAGTGAAATAAAAAGAAGCATTCCAGTTGGATGGAAAGCTTTCGGTAAACATAAGGACATCATGATTTGTGGACTGCCAATATATATGAAACGAAAAGTATATAACGAATGTATTATTCCAGCTATGAAGTATGGATGTGAGACTTGAGAACTGACAAAATCACTGGAAAAGCAACTAATCCGATCTCAAAGGGTAATGGAAAGGACAATCTTGGGAGTATCTTTAAGAGACAGGAAGAGATCACCTTGGGTGAGAGAGCAAACTAAAGTCAAAGACGTTATAGAAGTTATAAAAGAACAGAAATGGATGTGGGAAGGTCATGTAGCAAGAATAAAGGATAACCGATAGAGCAAAAGGCTGACTGGACTCCAAGAGATTGTATGAGTAGCAGCAAAGGCCAGAGAGGAGGTGGAGAGAGAAAACATGACAGAGAATGGCTCAGTGAAGGAATTCGTGAAGAAGGTTGGGGGAGGCCTTTGTTCAGCAGTGGACTTGCAATGGCTGATGATGTTTATGATGATGATGATATCTATCTATCTATCTATGTATCTCTCTCTCTCTCTCTCTTTCTCTCTCTCTCTCTCTCTCTCTCTCTCTCTCTCTCTCTCTATATATATATATATATATATATATATAAAGGATCCATTAGCGAACCGGATGGAATATATGAAGCTGAAGACCAAGAGAAGGGGACGTGGTGCTTGTACGATACATGCATTAATTAGAAAGCGTTCAGAGAGCGCATACCTCCGCTAATGCCATTGATCCGGGGATATAGGCTTCGGATCAGGATCCTCCCAAAATTTAATCAATTCCTTCTTGGTCCATGGCCCTTCTTCCTTCGCCCATGGCCCACCCTTTCAAAAATTTCATCAAAATATGTTCATAACTTTTTGAATAATCGCGGATCCGGATCCGAATCCGCCCCAAAATCTTATCAATTCTCTCTTGGTCCATGGTCCACGTTTCCACAAAATTTCATTGAAATTAATTGAGAACTTTTGGATATATAGTGCGGGATGCTCTGAATCGGGATCAGGATCAGGATCAGGATCAGGATCCAGCCCAAAATTTAACATTTATTCCATGGCCCATGGCCCATCCTTACACAAAATTTCATCAAAATCCGTTCGTAGATGTTTGAGTAATCCTGGTAACAGACAGACGGACAGACAAACCGTCAAACAAACCAACGCGGGTAAAACATAACCTCCTTGGCGGAGGTATTTAAGAATATCGTGCAATTATTTCATGTATCTATCTATATTGGTATCTATCTATCTACTGTACTTTATCTATATATGTTTGTGTGTGTGTGTGTGCACTAGCCAAGCGAAAAACAAGTATTAATGCAGGAAGGAAAGATTACGCACTTTTGTGGCGAGGTGAACTGCTGAGCCTCTGGAGCGGAAAGGGAGGACGAGCAGAAACAATGAAAGGCGTCTTGAACAGGAGAAAAGAAGTTGTATGCCAAGAATGACTAAGTAAGTCGGTGATGTGTGTGTGTGTGTGTGTGTGTGTGTGTGTGTGTGTGTGCGCGCGCGCGCGTGTGTGTGTGCGCGCGCGCGCGCCAGCCAAGCGAAAAACAAGTATTAATGCAGGAAGGAAAATTTATACACTCTTGTGGAGAGATGAACTGCTGAGGCTCTGGAGCGGAAAGCGAGGACGAGCTGAGAGTAGGAAAAGTCTTGAATAGGTGAAAAGAAGTTATATGCCAAGAATGACTAAGTCGGTGATGTGTATGTGTGTGTGTGTGTGTGTGTGTGTGTGTGTGTGTGTGAGAGAGAGAGAGAGAGAGAGAGAGAGAGAGCAAGTCCCCCGAAGCTCCTAATTTTCATTTTTTCCTTACCTTCCCCTGTCGTGTCTTTCTGGTTTTGACTTAAAACTTTTCCTTGTATATATTTACTGAACCCATTCATGTAATTTCTCTTCATAGGTATTTTCGTACCAAAAAATTATTTCATTCTTCGTTCTTCCTCAGTTTCTTCCTTGTATTGACTTATTTGTCCAAGAAAACATAACTTGCTGTTTCATTTTTGCTTCTCCAGGAATTTCTTCTCCTACGTGCCTGATATTATCGTTATATATATATATATATATTCTTGCCTTATTTATCACTCCATCAATACAGGATGCATTTCCTTTGCATTATCTCTCATTCTCTTGCTGTGTGGTATAATTCCCCTTCACTCTAGATCCATCTCCTCACTTTCATATTTCCTCTCGTTCCGTTCTTATCCCAAGCCTTCAATCCTGTAACAATAAATCCTACTCCCATGATGTCTCCCTCTACTTCATCTTTCTTACTTTCCTCCTTCCTCGTGTTCTGTCCCTCCCTCTTACCTTTAACTTCTACCACCCTACCCTGTAAACTCTCTCTCTCTCTCTCTCTCTCTCTCTCTCTCTCTCATTGCTTGCTACTTTTTTTTTTTTTCAGTCCCAGTATTTCAGCTTCTACCATGGCGCATTTTCGGGATCTTTCTGATGTCTTACAATTTGTCTCGCTCATCATCACCATCCATCGCTCTGTCGAGCCTTTGCACCTCTGTACATCCTTAGAGAGAGAGAAAAAAAAAAAAAAAAATCTTACACTCCATCTTCCATACTTCCCTCTTTTATTTTCCTCTTTCATCTCATCCTACCTGTTCCTAGTTATCTACTTCAGTCCAACCTTCCTTGTCTGTCTCACTCTTTTCCTCCCTTCCTTCTTCCACCCTCTTCCTTCCTTCCTTTCTCCTTGCCCCTTTTCCCTTCCTTGTCTGTCTCACTCTTTTCCTCCCTTCCTTCTTCCACCCTCTTCCTTCCTTCCTTTCTCCTTGCCCCTTTTCCCTTCCTCCCTTCCTCCTTCTTCCTCTCCACACCATGGTCACATTTCTTTCCTTTCATTCCACACTCCCACCACCAGCACCAAGAAGTTTCCCTCTTAAAAAAAAAAAAAAAAAAAAAAAAAAAAATGCCACCAGCGACACCAATACGAATGACTCGTGAAGGAATATTTGCATACAAGTTGAGCCACTTGTGTGTGTGTGTGTGTGTGTGTGTGTGTGTGTGTGTAAAGTTTTCCTCTCCTGAGGTGTGGGTACAGGTTGATGTAAGCCACGTTGCTTGTATTTCACTCATGTTTTTTATTCAGTGGTTAATCCTGGCGTATTTTGTACATTAATATATACATTTTTTCTACCCCGCGAAGCATAATGGTATCACTTTGGACACCTCGCCCTATACCGTTGTGCGAGTGTCAGCCTGTTAGGTGTGTGTGTGTGTGTGTGTGTGTGTGTGTGTGTGTGTGTGTGTGTGTGTTTGTGTGCTTTAACTCCTCCAAGGCTATAGGTAATTTGAATGAAACCGCCCAGGTGAGTTCCTCTGGCTACTCTGAACGTCTTCCAATACCTATTTTCCATCAAAGATTTTTAATGCGGTCAGCCCCCTTCACTAAATATAAAGTTCACAGAAGTAGCATTATGTTACACTTATTACAATTATGCAACTACAAACGATATGTAACAATTATGTAACGACAAACGATTGCATTATGTTACACTTGCTACAATTATGTAACTACAAACGATATGTAACAATTATGTGACTCCATATTATAATTATGTAACGACAAACGATTGCATTATGTTACACTTATTACAATTATGTAACTACAAACGATATGTAACAATTATGTAACGACAAACGATTGCATTATGTTACACTTGCTACAATTATGTAACTACAAACAATATGTACCATTTATGTAACAGTTACATTAACAAGATGTAACTTTTATGTAACTCTAACTACAATTATGTAACTACAAACGATATGTAACAATTATGTAACGACAAACGATTGCATTATGTTACACTTTGCCAATTAACAGTTGCATTAACAAGATGTAACTTTTATGTAACTTTAACTACAATTATGTAACTACAAACGATATGTAACAATTATGTAACGACAAACGATTGCATTATGTTACACTTTGCCAATTATGTAACAGTTGCATTAACAAGATATAACTTTTATGTAACTTTAACTACAATTATGTAACTACAAACAATATGTACCACATATGTAACAGTTGCATTAACAAAATGTAACTACAATTGTAAGGCCTACACAATTATGCATTACCACAATATTGTGTAACAATTCATAAAATATTACAATTATGTATTACCACAATGTTAGTACAATATTATAAGTCATACAACTATAGCACAATTCTTTATTACCATTATCATCATACAAGTTAGGTGAAATATTAGACATTACTAAAGTGATAACTCAAATATGTAATGTATAACCTAGCAGTATTACCATTGCACAGTTATATGCGTATGTCTGTTATACATACACATCTCACAAAATGTATACAACTTGTTTAAAATGTAATATTACTAAATAATCACTATTTACTATGAATATTATATGTATACAATATTCATACAATTATGTTACTTTTACAATATTATGTATTTCACTTAATTAGCTTATAAGTTCATTATAATGTGTATATAATATGTATTAATATGTTAGGACTATTAACTGTCGATGGTACGCCATTTTCGCGCGGCCGAGCAATGTGTTAGGACTCCATATTATAATTGCAAATCATAATAGATAGATAGATAAATAGATAGATAGAGAGACAGATAGAAGCAGGGAGTCAGATGATGAGAAGGTATTGTGTCTGCAAGAATCGAGCAGTGCTAAACATGCTTACACACTCTTAACTCGAGGAATGCTTGATAGGCACACGACAGCGCCTAGTGACCATACACACACATACACACATACTCACACACAGGTTGCTAGAACTTTCCACTCACAAGGAACACACGTGACACACCCCTGCTACACCAGAATTTAGGAAAGAGAGCTCAGAAGGAGACAAGCCTTAGAACAGGCAGGTCAGAAAAAGAAAGGGCTTAGCAACTTGAGAGAAAGAGAGAGGGAGCCAGAGAGAGACAGAGAGATAGCTAGCGGGACTCTATACTTCGCTCTGTGTGAGAGACTTGTTAATATTTCCAAGACAAATAAAAATAGTCCCATACTATTCTTTACCTCTCCTGTCACTACATGACAAATGGGAAGCTACTCCAAGATATAAAAACCGCTCGTCCACAAGTCTAATATATATATAACTCAACCACAAAGGAACCACAAAGTCTTTTATGACATTTAGTCTTTATGACAGGCAGATATGATATCTTCGAACTAGTTTTACAATAGACTCTTATTCGTATTGCGATATTTGGTGAGCGTGAAACTTGGGGGATCAGCCCTTTCCAAAAATTATAAACGACCAGATGTAGGGGAAAGATTTGGATAAAACTTTACAAGTGAGTTTGTCTGGTAACAATTTTCCAACCATGATTTTTAGAAAGTCAGTCCCCCTCACCAAATTATAAATTATCAAACAGTCACAGGAGGACAAATATGGCTTTAGTATTTAAATACATGTTATACAGTGGACTCTCACCCGTAATGCGATAAGGCAGCGGTTCGTGGAGGGGGTCAGCCCCCTCCCAAAAAATAATAAGCAACAGAAAAAGGGGAAAGTGAGCACACAGATTTGAATGAAACTGGTACACATACCGCAGGATTTGGAATGCAATCTGCATGTTTTCTCTGAATGAACAGGAAAAATCTGCACATTTGCTATTGTTATTTCACCTCAGTCAGATAAATACTATTGTGGAAGTAGAAAAATAATTTGCTAAAAAATAATTGACCCTACCTAACAGTTAGTCTTTTATGGTAATGGTGTAAATTCATTTTCAGTGTATGAGACGTGCAAGGAACACTGCCAAATGCAGAACCTACTGGGCAATGCTATAGTTAACGATTTTCATCCAGTCGAGATGGACATTTTACATTGTCTTTATGCTGACCTATAGCAACGAGTGGAGAGGATATTAAGTTTTCGATGTAAAACAATCAGTTCAGTACAATGACGGATTTCTTATACTGGTTGCCTCTGCATTATATAATTCACCACTAGACAGTACTCTCTGACTGAAGGGTTTAAAGAATTCCGTCAGACCCTTCCCTATGACCATAGTTTTTCCATATTATCTTTGTCAGCGTCACGCGATACTTTGAAGCTCAGGGAGGTCTTGCCTTAGCGATGAGGGTACACTTTTAATATTTCTTTGATCAGTGGCTGCTGTTTTAGTTATCAGTCACGCAGTCAGAAAGTGACGCAGTCATTTTCGTTTTTAGCATTCCCTACATTACTGCAGTAAGCAAGACATGAGTCGAAAGGATGGAAACAGCTGGGTGCGAAAAGTAAGAAGTGTGAACGTCGGCGTAGGGCTACGAGAGAGACCGAGAAAGACCTCGGACGAGATCAAAGAGTGTGACCTCAGGGATAAGGGTTTGATTAACGAGGCTGCCAGAGATCGAGCAGTGAAAAGCCGCCATATAGTGACCAAGGCTGACTCATGGAGCCTGATGGAGCTTTTATAAACGTTACGAAACGATACGAGGTCTTAGGTACAGTACCTTTGTCAGTGCGAAAGAGCCGCAATTATATATTCGTTTTCATTCCTGTGTGCAATACAGTTAAGTGCAGAGGGGCGAGGGGGGGGGGGGGAGGGACGTGAAACAGTGAGGTGAGGACAAAAATGAGGAGGCTGGCCAGAAGCTCCTACAATTTTAACATTGTGCCCTTACATAACCTACCACATACCCAGTTTAACTCCCTCTCTTTCATATAATTTGGTACAAGTTTATATTTTCAAATTATTTTGTCTTACATCATAGTGTGAAATATAAAGACTTGGCAAACATTATTATTACCCGTCACCTCCCAGAAAGAGCTTGGGGACGGGGATTTTTTTCACTCGGTTTGTCTTTGTTTGTTTGTTTGTTTGTCTGTTAACAATATTACGCGGGAAATACTGGTGCGATTTTGACTAGATTTACTGGGATGATTGCCTATGCCCTTCTGATCACCTGATTAATCTTTAGGCCAAATTGGGCCAAGGCCCAGGCTGTAGGCCCCCCCAAATTTGGAAAAAACGGGAACGGTTAAAAATCGTTTTTTCATCACAACTTTTTTCAGCTTCGTCATGTCGACATGAAACCAAAATCTAAAGGTTCATCTTTCAAATCTGCATCCTATAACATGCCTCATTACATAGAGGGGGTCACCGCCCAGTTAGCGGTAGGAGGGTCAATGTCAGATGGGTCGGGCCTAAAACTTCAAATGGGCATAAAATCGTCAATTTTTACCCGATTTACTCAAAATTTTATGTGACATCTTTGACTAGATATCCTGTTATGTTTATACGTCACCACTAAAATGACTGCCGGGAACGGGTTTACTGTGCCGTGGCACCGCTTTTTTTTTTTTTTTTTTTTTTTTATTAATGTGTTGAAAATTTATTTTTTTTAAGGGGAAAATTTTCTGTTAAATGTTTGGCTTAGATTCACTATAGATTTTGCCTACCATGTGACGTGGATTCAGTTTCATTCCTTATGTTTGCCTTTTATTCACACTTACCAAAAAAAATTTCATTTCACACCCAAAGTACAAATTATCGTCGTCATCTAATACCTGGCATTGTTGTGCACAGCTCTTGCTTTGATCTGTTGTTAAATATACTAAAACCCATATTCTTGGGGGTTTAGAGGTTTCCTACACCACAGCCTCAGCGATGCCTTGGCCTAATACACTTCATGCCATCTGGTGTATTGTTAATACTTCCATCCATTCATCATCCAGGCCTATGTTGCCCCATGAGGAGAGTAGGAGCCCGGGGCTAGGCAAGTTGGTCCTGACATTTTAGATGAGAGTGACCAGTCTCATTCATCCCCAAGTGGCATTATGTGAGCAATAAACTCAAACCATCCCTTCGATATAAACCTACACAGGCTCAATCCATTTGGAGCCCCTAAATTACCCACAAACCCACGAGGGGCAATAATTTGGTTATATGGTTACCATCGAGAATAGTAAATGGCTTCCTGGTGTACAGGAAACCACTTGGCTTGTCACTCAGAGTACAGTCACGCATAGGCAGAAGGAAGAGGAATAAATGATGGAAAGACAGAAGAGGGAGTGTAAAGTCACTGGTAGGCAGAAGGAAGGGGAAAGAAAGAATGAAAGAAAGACAGAAGAGGAAGGAAACAAGAGAGGAAAGGACAGAGGGCAGGCACCGAAAGTAGCACTACATCGAGTGAGTGGATGGTATTGTTGATATTACTGTAATTATATATATATATATATATATATATATATATATATATATATATATATATATATATATATATATATATATATAGCCCGGAATTGAGTATCAAGGTGTAATATGTAAAACTCAATGCTGTCAAAAAGGTGCTAGGAAGTCTCGCATAGCATATAAAATCAGACGCCAATACAGAGGTGGCGGCAGCGGAAGGAGGAGAGAGAGAGAGAGAGAGAGAGAGAGAGAGAGAGAGAAATAACTGGTGAACTCCCACAAAACAGCCCGGAAGAAGGAAGAGCTGGATACGCTAAGCTCTCCCTCATGTTCTGTATTACGAGTAGTGGGAACAGTGGCCAAAAGTCTTCTGAATCACCGCCGTTATTCTGTGTCCCGAGGGAGTTCTCAAGTTTGCAACGCCAGTAAGTTTTGCTTCGACGTCGGGAAGTTTATAACCAACGGGAAAGTTGGTTGGCGGGAAGTCGTTAAATGAGAGTTAACACTATAAATATCATAACAATCTCTGCTGGACTATTGGCTAATTCTTCAGTCACCAAACTGTTGCTTACGAGTCTATCCAATTTTGTCAAATGTAGGGTGTGGAGATATTGCATAATTTACTGTATATACTGAGAGATTATACACAAACTGATTATATCGCTTTGTTTTAATACAGTTTTAATATTGATTTTTCATTTCCAACTGATTTTTACATTCACCTATCTCTGATTATTCAAATCTTATTTTTCGTTAGTAATTTATCAGTAGTAGAATTAGGGTGATACAAATGCAAATTTTCTGTGATATTCCTTCTCGCGTGTTTAAACAGAAAAGTCAAACCATCAATTTTCCCAAACGCAAACATGGAACAGCTGCTACAAATTTAATGACTATTTAGAGAGAGAGAGAGAGAGAGAGAGAGTTTTCTACCTTTTTTTTTTTTCATGGCTTCCTCGATGCAACTTCCAAAGAGATGACAAAGTATCACACGTTTTTCTTCCTTTTCTGCCCTCGATCATTCCTCACTAAGATAGAAGGCAAGAAGAGACTGCGGCCTATTGAAAAAAATAAATAAATAATCACGTGCTTGCTTCCTCTAATGCCCAGCGTCAACGTGTTGCTTGCGTTATTAAGGTTCTTTCTCAGTGCCTTTTAAAGGGTTTTCTTTATTCCTTTTTATTTTCACATCTCTCAACGCAAGATGCACCTTCTTTTATGCGTTTGTTTCTTTTCCATCGTACATTTCCATACGGATTTCATATTTTATCCTGTTTTTTGCATACTCTAATATTTTTCCCCACATTTGCTCATGAACACTTCAGCGACTGCCTGCTGCGAGCTGGATGGTAATACATATACTATGCTTTCAGTTGGAGACGCAGGTTTATACACTCAATAACCAAGAATGCCAAGCTCACTCATATTTTTAAATATTGAAAATCTGTCAAGATTCCTGATAGTGCGTGTGATAATTTCCGCACCAAGCTCAGCAGGTTAATATTACGATTAATGTCCTTCATTAGTAAAATTTCAATTCTTCATAAATTTCAGGGTCGTTACCTCCTCCCCCTCAAAAAAAAGAAAAAAAAAAGTGATTCAGTCCTATTAAGTCATGGTGAACAACCATGATCAATTTACAAAGTAGATGCGATTCCGATCCTCCAGCCTGTAATTTGGGGGAGGCGGTGGCTCAATCGGTAGAGAGTTGGCCTGCAGTCCTGAAGGACCCGGGTTCAAATCCCGCTGAGGCAGGGAACAGTTTAAGGATTTGAATTTCATAAAATCAGACTTTACTGATCTACCAGAAGACCCGCCGACATGTCGTAAAAATACCCCCGCTAATACCAATACATCAGTCCTATATGAGACAGCCCTAGCATGTATTCAGTATGGACGATGGGTGTTAGCGCCGAAGTGGTGGCATGTAGAGGCGTGCGGTATGTAGGAGGACTACTGGGCCTTGAAATCAGGCTGTGAAGCCTATGCCCAGAGTCGGTAACATAAAAATAAAAATAAAAAAAATCTTGCACCCGTCTGTGGCAATCATGGCTGAGACTTGTCTTGGGCTGCATCTCGCCGTTTGTCGAAACTCATGTCTCTGTGACAAACGAGTCTAAACCTAAGTGACTCAGTCTCGCCACAGGCAGCTCCACTACAACAGGGAGCCAAAGTTCATATGTTTTTTAGAGGCTTCACCAAACCTGTTTCAGCGGTCCGCCACCAGGTGGTCTACCGTCGCCCAGCCTCGATTAAATATTTTTGCGGGGTTTTAAAGACCTGTGAAATTGTACCTAATACTAAGTTTATAATAATATTGTTATTTATAAGAATCTTTTTTCCTATTCAGTCCAGCTCATATTTATACACCTGTAAAGGAAAAATAAACAGCTCTCAGAGAATCTTAGCTTGGGGACTAAAATAGTGTGCTGTTTATTTACTTATATTTGAATAAATCGTGTGCAGTTAGTAAAAGGAGATTACCTTCAGGACTTCTGATGTGTGTGTTTTAACATGCTTTAAAGAAGTAAAAAGTTCCAATGAAAATAATGTACTGAACGATTGCTTAGTTGGTGAATCAGCCATATTAATCCAAACAAACGGCATTGCGGTACGACACTATAACCACGGCAAAGTACGAGGAAATGAAGTGTAAACTTACTAAACTGTGCAATGGAGCCAGGGAAACATTTAAAAGCATTGTTTATGTTAGAATTTAGTTACTAAGATGATCAAGACGTCTAACAGGTCCGTAATTGTTATGAAAAGTCATACGTCAGGCAGGGCAGCATATCGAAAGGTGTTGCCGAACTTGCGGCTACATATCTACTTTCTTTTGTGGATACTGACGAATGACAAATATTTTAATCACTGTTAACTTGTTTTATGGATGGTTCCAGTGAAATTGCCTAGGTTTCGTCTCTATGTTATGTTTAGATAGATAAGTTAACTGACGAAAGCTGAGTTTACAAAATGACACCTATAATACATTATATATAATCAAAAGGCTCCCATATTGTAATTTCTTTGTAGCATATCATGCCAGCTCAGTAATTTCATGAGCAAAACATGTTTTGGGGTGTTTTATCTTGTCAAAACTAAAAAGAAATTACGCACTGGCAACTTTTTCAATGCTTACCCCGCATCAGAGCTGGGCGACGGAAGCGAACCTAGTGGCAGATTTCTGAAACAGGATCTGGTGAAGTCTCTAATTACTGAAGGCCGTAAAGATGTATAATCATGGATGATCATTCTGCTTATACAGTAAGACATTTTCTGCGCATATTCTTACTTTTCATGGTATCCCTGTATTTCACTCATAGAACGTTTCAATACTTTTAGTCTTCCTTGTAGCATACAGCCTAGAAAGAACCGAGTATATCTTTCCTTTATACTCCTTTTTACTCCTACCTATATTCTAATGCTACGTTGCCTTGTCTGTCACTCATAGGATTGACCAGTGTAATGATTTCATAAGAGAAATACGCTGAGTTTTCCATCAGTAATGGTCTGTCCAGTTTTCTCAAACTCTTGGTTCACTGTATTAACGTGATAAAGCTCATCTTTTATCTTGCCTTTCGTTTAGCTTCATACAGTTTAGTTAGCAGGCAGCATCTGCCACGTTTGTTCTGATGTCTGTTATCTACAAAAAGCAAGAGTATAATGTCAGTCAGTGAAACACAGAGGAACAAAATAATATGATAATTGGTAGGTCAGCTTTGAAGACAGCGTGAAAGCCAACAACACAATGGTGGATGGATGACTAGATCAGTAAAGTGTCTGAAAAACAAGAGAGGAGTAAGCGAGTGATGAGGCCACTATTTTCACCGTATGGCATGTCGAAGTGATGTGTTGTTGGTGAAAAATGTAGTGGACCTGATTCTGAAATTAGTCTCATGTATACTGTATTAGTCCTATCTTTATGCCGTGCATGTGTGCGTGAAGTTCTTCGTTTCTGTAGTTTTTTTGTGTTAATTCCGTTAATGTTTAGCTTTAACATTTTCAGTGTGTGATTTTTGGTTTATTTTATTCGGGCAGTTATCGTTGTTGTGGATGTAGTTGCAGCCACATGTCCACTGTGTGTGTGGGTGTGTGTGTGTGAGCAAAGTGGTGCAGTGACCATTCTTAATAACGGTTGCATATGACTGGCCGTTGGTATTGTGTTACGTGAGTTTTCTGTTTGGGGTGTGTGTGTATTTTATGGGCCAAGATTTTCTCGATCTCTGGTTAGAAGTCAGAGAGGCTGGGTTGGGCTGCGTATTTGCAGCCCCCCTCCCCCCCTCGCAAGGAAAAACTAAGGAAATGAATCTTCTTGGTTCTTGTAACTGTACCCTACCATTTTCCTTTCTGGGAATATGAGGCAGTAGAAGGACGTTTATACAGCCTGGAAATTCTGTCATCTGGGTACATCGGAGCCAAAGTGCGAACGCATCCTTCTCCAGCACCTTAAAAGATGGAATATATGCAATAATTTATTTAGCAAGAAACATGGCGTATTCATCTACCAGATACAACCAATATTTTTCATACAACCTGCTTGCACCGAGGCTCAGAAGCTCGCACACAACTCCATCATCTCATAGAACAATCTTCAATAGATTTTCTGCCACCTAGCATTTTCGCTATCTCGTTTAGTTCCATGTTTCATTTCAGTAATATCTAGTCAGTTAATCCATTTTTATGCAGATCGTTACTACGGATTTTTCTTTAATCCCCTGTGTTTCAGCCATCATTTGCATCTGATCAATTTTTCCGTCAAAACCAGGACCATGTCTATTCGGTTTACTCATTTGACTTTTTACAAAGTTCTTACATTTCACAAATTGCATCGATTAATTTTGTCACTTTACATTTGTCGGTGTGTTCCTTTAACCTTAATGTTCTGTCCATCAACTGATTCTGTTTTTGTCTCTTCAAGATCGTAGGAGACCAAGGCTGCACTGGTCAGCCCCTGCATGGAAGGTGAAAGCGACCTGTCTCGCTAGTCGTTTTCCAGCAATTAACCCCAACCGCCCCTCAGATGTAAATTGAACAGGTCCCATTCTGTTAGAGCGCCTTACCCAAACTGATCACCAAACGTAATTTGGTTGCCTAATTACCACGCAGAGCTGTATATCGTTT
Source organism: Coenobita brevimanus (assembly GCF_032717465.1). NCBI lineage: Eukaryota > Metazoa > Arthropoda > Malacostraca > Decapoda > Coenobitidae > Coenobita > Coenobita brevimanus. The sequence continues at coordinate 2,237,876 of NC_137057.1, forward strand.
TCTGGGTTGTATGAAATCATTTGGTTCGTCACTCAATACAGTGTCACCTGAAGGAAATACTACAAAGAGTAAACAGTTTGGTGGACGCCTCCGCCTTCCATACTGTTCCTCACAGTTCTATTCTTTATCTCATAAATTTGCTTCTTCCACCAGTCTCTTATTCCGCCTTCCTCTTCTCCCTCATATTCATTTAATCACTCTCCCTTTTTCATTCTTCAGTACTTTTCTTCTTTTTTTCACATGTTCCCCTTCATTCTTTCTTATATTCTGACATCTTCCATTATCTTTTTTTTTTTTTTTTTTTGCATTTTCATCTGAAGGTCTTTCGTCTCCTCTGGAACCTTAACTGTGATAGTTTCAGGCATTTTTGCTGTTATATTTTTTTTTTTTCGTAATATTGTAACTTGGTACAGTATTTCCCATAATTGAATGTCAAGCAGGTAATCTGACGCCAAAGAGGTAACTTAAGAATCTTCCCCAGAAGCTGTTAACCTCCCTTCCCTGCTGCAACCCACCACCAGAGTACAAATAAGATAACCGTGAATCAAGACTACTGGCCCCCAACATATATATATCTGTGGTCTTCCTGGAAAATACTATATTACCCATACTTTTGCTTGTAGGGTAGCGGCGAGGCTATTACCGATATTTCCACAGTCTTTTACCGTGAATCAATCGTTAGTTTTTGTGCGGCAAAGTATTTTATACTCCTTATGCTGCAGTTATCGACTGGTGGCAAAATTATATCATGAAAAGCGATACCCAAGACAACAGACCACGTAAAAACCTGTGTGTGTGTGTGTGTGTGTGTGTGTGTGTGTAACATTTATATTTCTGAAAACATGAAATGAAAAAAAAAAATGTAGTTTCCCAGACACATCCGTGCATGTACATTTAAAGAAATTAATGTTCTCTCTCTCTCTCTCTCTCTCATAATAAAAACGCTGATCGTCAATAATGTTGGTGGTCGGTAGGAGAGGTCAGGGTGGAGACTGTTCGCGATAGGAAGGTATTCAGTGCTGCGCAATTTATTGATGCTATCTGATATACCATTCTGTGTGTGTGTGTGTGTGTGTGTGTGTTCAAGAATTTAACAAAAAAATCCTACAGACTAAAAACATGTCAAGCGTTACTACAGCCAACCATTAATAATCTATCTATTGCCAGACGCCTTAAGTAAGGGGTGGCCACAGAGAAATAATCTCCATGTCGCCCTGTCCCCCGTCATTTCACTGCCCTCCCTCCAGCTCACACACCCCTCTCTCATATACCTCTCCACTCCATCCCTCCATCTTATCCTCGGCCTTCCCCTCCCTCTCCCCTCCTCCACCTCACTGACATACACTCTCCTTGTTAGTCTCTCGCTCCCCATCCTCTCCACATGGCCAAACCACCTCAATGTATTTCTCCTAATGCTTCTGTCACATCCATAGCCACACCACAACACTCCTTCACTTCTCATTTGTCAGTTTGTCTCTACATGTAACTCCACATCTTCCTCTCAAATAACTCATCATTAGTAAACTTCATAAAAAAAGTTGCAGTTTTCTGCACTTGAGCTTTCCCCGTAATTAATGATTCTCTGACACACTAGTATCCTTCGCAGACCATTGTTTACATTGATAGGGGTAGGCGGTCAGTCCACAGAGCTAGTCAGTCGGGAGGTGGCTGAATTTTAAAGTGAAGTGGTTAAAATCGCCATAAGAACTATAACCTTTCCTTTTTCGTTACCTTGTTTAGTGAAGAGCAGTCCTGTGTATATTATTGCTATGAAATATAATATTTGAACCTTTTTCGAGATGTGGTCCATTACATAGTAAAACAAGTGGTGCCAGGCACAACAAACCTCGCCCGGCAGCAGTTATTTTATTGCTGTTATACTCGTATACTGACTTGTTCCTGCCATTTAGTGTCAATGCACAATTTAAAATCTAGGGTAATGGAGCAAATGTTTTCAAGTTACGCCCTTTGAAAATCCATGATCTTGCATTTGACCTTTCAAGGTCACTCAGGGTCAAAGGTCATGCTGCCAAATGAAAGCTCATGTAAGACGTCCTGTGTTTTTGTAATAGTAAATAGCTGTGTCTTAAACGAGTTTCGAGTTATATCCCCCTGAATATCCGTGACCTTGAGTTTGACCTTTGAAGGTCACTTACTGTCAAAGGTCAAACTACAAATAAAAAAAACCATATGGGATTACCTATATGTTGATAATAGTAAATATCTCTCTATCTCCAACCAGGTTCGAGTTATAGCCCCCTGAATATCCGTGACATTGAGTCTGACCTTTCAAGTTCATTGAAAGTCAAAGGTCCTGGTGCCAAATGCAAGCCCATGTTACGAGTTTCTGTATGTTCGTAACGTTACATATCTCTATCTTCATCCGTTCTCAAGTTATAGCCCTATGAAATCCGTGACCTTGATTTTGATCTTTCAGGGTCACTCGATTACCTCCAAAAGTTAATCACTTTTGGGACCAGTGCCCACAGATCCTGAGAGTTTCATGTAATTTTGTTCTGCCGTTATTCAGTAATGTTGCTAACAAACAAGGAAACATAAAAAAAAAAAAATCGACGAAATACAATACCTCGCGGACTCCCTCCGGGGAAGGTAATTAGATTAGATCACACGACACTGCACCACAGATCCACATACAAACCTTTATGCGTACAGATAAGCTTTATATATTACTTTTATCCAGAATAATAAGTGTCACTATCAAATGTTAACTACTGGAGAATAATATCACTTAAAGTTGTCCAGGGATGCTTAAAACATACCATTGCACAACTCTCTCTCTCTCTCTCTCTCTCTCTCTCTCTCTCTCTCTCTCTCGCTTGTTAAATGGCGTCCAGTCCATAAGAGACATCTAATAAGGAAGCTAAATCAGCTTCTTTGCAGGTAAATCAAGATCTATCTATCTATCTATTTATAGCCCGACGCCCTAATCCCGCAGAGGGTGGCCGCAGACAAAACGCCTCCAAGTCGCTCTGTCACCCACCATTTGACTACCCTCTCCCCAACTCACCCCCCCCCTCCCTCATATACCTCTCAACTCCATCCCTTCACCTCATCCTCGGTCTACCTCTCCCTCTCCCTTCCTCCACCTCACCTACATACACCCTCTTAGTCAGTCTTTCATTCTCCATTCTCTTCACATGTCCAAACCACCTCAGTGTATTTCTCCTAATCTTCTCAACCACATCCACATCCACCCCACAGCGTTCCTTCACTTCTTCATTCGTCAACCTGTCCCTCCATGTCACTCCACATGCTCCTCTCAAGTAACTCATTTCCACTGCTCTCACTCTTGACTTGTTCCCCTCTTGCAAGGTCCATGCCTCGCTTCCATACGTCAGGGTAGGGATCACAATACTATCATGCAGTGACTTCTTAACTTCCATACTCACCTCCCTATTTCTCATCACTGCTTTCAGTGTACCAACAACCTTCCTTCCCTGCTGTACCCTTTCACGCACTTCATCCCCCAAAGTTCCATCCTTACTCATCACACTACCGAAGTACTTGAATGCACTCACATTCTCCATATCCTCACCATCCAACCTCACTGCACACTCTGTGACTTCATTCCTCTCAAACACCATAACTTTACTTTTGTTTACATTAACTTTCAGATTCCTCCTCCTACACACTGTCCCAAATTCATTCACCAAACCTTGCAACTCCCATTCATCTTCACTCAACAATACTGTATCATCAGCAAACAGCAACACCGGAAGCTTCCAAATCTCACCCTCATTCATTAGAGCCACCCCCACATCCACTGCCCTACCCTGCATCTCCTTTACAGCCCCATCCATGTATATATTAAACAGCCATGGAGACATCACACAACCCTGTTTCAGTCCCACATTGAGATCAAAGAACTCACTCAGCTCACCATCCACTCGCACCGTAGCCCTAGCTCCCTCGTACATACTCTTCACAGCACTCAACAATTTCCCCTTCACTCCATATATTCTTAATACCTTCCACATACCTTGCCTATCTATTCTGTCATAAGCTTTCTCCAAGTCCATGAAGGCAGCATACACTTTCCTTCCCTTCTCTAGATACTTCTCCACTAAACATCTTAGAACAAATATATGATCTACACACCGTTTTCCCTTCCTAAATCACCCTTGTTCTTCTCCAACTAGCTCCTCTGTCATATGCCTAACCCTATCAATGAGTATTCTACCATATATTTTACCAGTCACACTAAGTAGGCAAATACCCCTGTGGTTACCACATACTTCTCTCTCCCCTTTTCCTTTGTATAAAGGAACAATTATACCTGATTTCCAGTCCTCTGGAAACCTTCCCTCTTCCCAAGCCAATCTACACAACTTCCATATCCACTCCACAACAATCTCACCCCCATACCTAAGCATTTCACCACACACTTCATCAGTTCCTGGGGCCTTTCCCAGCTTAATCTTCTTCATCGCTTCCACTATTTCAGCACTACTGATCTCTTCCTCCCTCCTCTCATCTCTTCTTCTCCCAGCCATTCCCCAACCACTTATACTCGCACTGCTGTCAAGATGCTTGATGAATAAATTGGACTTTCATAGTCACATCTTTGGAAATACAGCAAAAGCCGGGTTCACACATACACACACACAAAGACCAGTTTCTCGTTGCAGCTGTGATATATTTTCCCAGGAAGAATACAGAATGAGGACTGCAGATTCTCTCCATGATTCTTATTCCTCGTCCAAAAGCAAATCTTGGTTACCGGAGAAGAATTTGTTTTAGCATGGACACAGAAACAAGAATGTACAGCTCTCCATATCTCTCGTTACTGCTGCAAAAATAAATATAATAGCCTTATTTTAAGCTCCATCCGCATAGTAGCACCTTGTTTCAAAGAAAACTTTGCATATTACACCTTAACATTATTTTGAGGTGCAATAAACATAATAAGTCAATGAGGAAGAGCTGTTACGAAATCTCCATAGTCACTTCGAATTCTAATTTAAGTAAGAACAGGGTATCCATCATACAAGAGGTCACACCTGCAGCACACGCAAGCACGAACGTACCCGTGTATGCACATGCGAACATCCTTTATTTTAACTTATTCTCTGCACACATAAACATACAATGGTAGGTTTGTGATGTTTAATTGTAAATTATATTTATGGCATTGAAATATATAAGCGATATTCATTTCAAAATCATCCTCAAACTGGCATGATGACGAAGAACACAAACGGTTTATTGCGATGATTCACAATGAAGAGCAGTGACTGACATGAAAATTCGAGAATGGATTAAGCAAATTACTGAGGCAGCGTAAGGTAAAAACACGACATTGTAAAGTAATTATGCGTGGGGCCGTTAGAGTACACAACGAATTTGGAGTTGTAAGCAGAGAGAGAGAGAGAGAGAGAGAGAGAGAGAAGTATTACAAAAAATACTTCTCATGAAGTGGTATAATATTGCTGTTAATGATCATAGAATGGAGCAATAACCCCCATTTGCAACTTGCCAACGACATAATATTATTTTCACATACCAGGTGCTTGTAAGCAATAATTAAGCAGTATGGTAAACAATTATTTTATATTGTTTGATTCTGTATTACTACTGTTACTCTTTCGTTCGTTCGTTCGTTTTTGAAGGCTCCAACATGTTTGCATGAGTCGGCCTTGGTCACCTAATGGCGGCTGTCCATGCTGCTCGATCTCTGACAGCTTCCCTGTTTAGTCCCTTACCTCTGAAGTCTCACTCGATGACCTCATCCCAGGTCTTTTTCGGTCTACCCCTCGCAACCCTGCCCCTAACATTAACACTTCACACTTTCTGCACCTAATTATCATCCCCCATTCTCTCCACATGCCCTAACCATCTGAATCTACCTCTCCTCATCACGACACCAATACACTCCAGTCCCATCCTACCTCTCAACACTTCCATTGTAAACCTATCCCCCCCCAGGACTTACGCACAGGGACGCACTACACATCCACCTAATCGTTGTCAATTCTGTACGTTTGATCCTGCGAATATCCTCTTCCTTTACTGCCCAAGTCTCGCTACGATACAGCATTACACTCCCAACACATGCTGCATATAACGATCCCTTAGCACGGTGGGACAACCCTCTCAATGTCAGGAGAGGCAGCAGCTCCCTGAACTTCTTCCAAAAACTCCTCACACTAGCCACGGAGCTAACTTCAGTCCCACCTCCAGCATATAACATGCCTCCCAAATAACAGAACTCTTCCACACACTCAAGAGACTCACCAGCACGTTCAATCCTTTGGCGTCTGACAATCTTCACCTGCTCTCCCCGACACACCGCACACTTGAAAGCAGCATTATCTCGCGGTCTGCCTCTAATACCACTACATCCCTCATGCACCTACTTATCACAGACACTGAACAAGATGGAATTACTTCCCACGCCCATGTGGCAACTCGCACATGGCCACTCTCCCTCTTCCATGATAGTACCACCACCAGCCTTAGATACCATCACTTTTATCTGTTACTACCGTATAAATTCTACGTATGCAGTAAGATGAGAGTTACCTTAGATAAGGACAAAGCAAACCCGTCATATATTTTTTTAAGAACTATTGACTAAAATTACTACAGTAAATCTACTAATCCCTCAGCACCGATTGTCACAGGCTATACTTCCCGATCCCAGTCCCACTGTCCACCAAATATGTGGCCCATCCCAGCTGTTCCTGTACTCCCACACCCATATCATTACTCCATTTTCGACGGTAATAAGGCGCGACGCAGGTCATGCGGTCGACTAAGGCGTTTGTTAATACGTTAATTGCAATATATTTATTTCTCTTTAATTATTGTCTCCGAAATATGTTACACAGACTAAGAGATAACAACAAAGCTGTTTGTGTTTTCTTTCTTTTCCCATCGTATCTTTCAGTAATGTAAACAGCCGCCATTTTGGAATATGCAAACCACTAAAAATGCTGGAATGCAATTTTTTGCCATTTATGTCTGAGGGAGAGCATACAAAAATGTATCAGAGGAGGTTTCATTTGTTAGATTTTTTTTATTATTATTCCTTTCTGTGTATCAACTGCACTACTAGGACACTGTGTTTCTTTAAGGCTCTTATCACACCACGAGTAACTCAGATAAGACGCCTGAAAAGTGGGCGGAATGATTTTTTTTTTTTATATAATTAACTTCCCTGGCTTCACTCACATCCTTCAGTGATATACAACACTGTTGCAACTGTCCCTCATTGGCATTACAGTATGTACTTCTATGCATATTATGAATTTTTTTCCTACATGCCTCTCATTAAGTGGAATACGGATCACATGTCCATCAGTATCTTCTCAACATTCTCTGTTCAGCTCATGAATACTTGACGTAACCAAAGTTGATGGTGACGAGGTTAAGCGCACAGTATTATGGTGGTGATGATGGTGGTCACAAATTGGGTAAATGTCCAGTGATGATGGTGAAGGGCGTATATGTGATTTAATGGTGGTGATGACACAGTGGAGCGTGAGGAGAGTAAACATATTAAAACAGTGGTCTTGATGGCGAATGGAGGGGAGGCAGCAAGAACTGAAGTGGTGGTCAAAAGAAGGACAAAGGAGAATATATGGAGGGAAGAAAGGAAGAATAGTAGAGAAGAGAGAGAAATGTATATTAAGAGATTAAAGGGACATGAGAATGGCAAAAGAAAATTCAAAGGAGGACTTTGAAAAAGATAAGGTTGGAACGAGAGAGAGAGAGAGAGAGAGAGAGACAGACAGACAGACAGACAGACAGACAGAAATAGACAGACAGACAGACAGACAGAGAGGTCGTTAGGGAAGACAGGGAAGGTTATTAACTCATAGGTGATACTGACAGAAGTGCACTACACAGGAGATGGAAGATGAAAGAGAAAGTTGGTTGCAGAGAGAGAGAGAGAGAGAGAGAGAGAGGGAGAGAGAGACAGGCAGACAGACAGAGAGGTCGTAAGGGAGACAGGGAAAGTTATTAACTCATAAGTGATACTGACAGAAGTGCATTACACAGGAGATGGAAGATGAAAGAGAAAGTTGGCTGCAGAGAGAGAGAGAGAGAGAGAGAGAGAGAGACTCAGAAAAGCACATAAAAAAAGAACAAGAGCAATCCAAAATTGCAAACCTCCGCCAAACCAGAACAATCCGCCATTTGTAAACACCCCTGCAGTAATATATATATATATATATATATATATATATATATATATATATATATATATATATATATATATATACATACATATATATATATATATATATAATCAGTTCATGACTTTTTGAGTAATCTTGCTAACAGACAAACAGACTATCAAACCATCGCGGTCAAAAACATAATCTCCTTGGCGGAGGTAATAAAGCAGTGAGTGCAGCTCCAGGGCAGTACAATCGGTCTAAAGGCCGTTCACATGATCAATGGGTACCTGGTACGAGTATATTAAAAAAAAAAAAAGCGGTAAAATAATCTTGCTGGTAATATTTAAAAAATGCAGGAAAATAATTTTGTACCATCCTCGCTTTTGATCTACTCTTTATAGCGTAATTGGTCACGATGTTTCGAAGCTGATGAGAAATGTGCTTAGACATGACAGGTGCCTACCGATCATCTCAAAGGGTCGTTTGGACGAACCTGTATCATTCCTAACTGTCCTTTAACCCAGCCACCTTGTTTGACTCAGATCACATCAAAAGTAAGTTTACCTTATCCTGAGACCTTAATTTTATTTTTTATTTTTCACCAGAAGTAGAATAATTTCTTCCTCGGTTAACCAACCCTCAACCTATCTGCTAGCCAATATCCAGAATGGATTAAACTTATTTGAGTTACAAGGTCAAACATTTGGCCGTGCCCTGTGAGCCTTACCTTTGACTAATTGTTCGCAAATTGAAATCACCTCACCCTAAATAGGATTAAAACTCATCGAGTTGGCTTTGGTCGTTTTATTAATATGACCTTCATCGGTCAAGTATTAACACCTGTTCCTGTGATGGTCCTCTGTCATTATGCAGAATTGGTGTAATTCCTTCCGTCAGGTTTTCCATAATCTTGGTAACATACAGACACACAGAAGGACAAAGTCGACCAGACACATAACTCCTCGCTTTCGTTCGCGGGTGTACTACTTCCAGAGATGCACATTTAGAATTTAACAAGAAGCAGAATTACTGTCACACACTAGCGAACTCAGAATAATACATAACATATGAGTCAGGTGGCTCTGCAGAAATAAGGAGATAAGGAAGATAAAATAACTGACAGCGTAGGGCAGGCCTATAAATATAAAGAAATAAGGAAGGCGGTATGTACATCAACTAAAAAGTATTTGCACGTCTTGTTCTGATACCCATTGCAACTATCACTGACACAGAAGCCGTAAATACACGGTAAGGGTTGGTACACTTGATTCTCCCTCTCTCAAACTCTATGCCCCTCCCTCTCCCCCATCTCTCTCTCTCTCTCTCTCTCTCTCTCTCTCTCTCTCTCTCTCTCTCTCTCCAGATATAACTCTAGTTGCTTAATGTCGTGTATAATGAATAGCTCATAGCAATGGACATGATGCTCAAAGGAAGGTCTCAAAACATTATCCACTAGGTAATATAGAAACCAAAGTCCTACTTATCTGCTTGGCACGGATCATATCCAAGGTTACAACCCTGGGATTTTATTACACATTGTAACACAATGCCAACACCATTAGCATTTTAAGAATGAGTTGATGGTAATTGTTACTGACCGTAATGTCCAGTACATACAACACCCCATAAACAACGTATGTAAAGTATATAAAATACAGTATGAATCGTAATACTGCTGTAATATTAACCACAGCAATGACATGTGAATGTTGCAGTGCATGACTCATGAAACTGGGTATGCTATATCACCAGTTAGACCAAGGTGATAACATCATCGAGGTGGTATCGGTAGTCATACTCATTTATATCTTGGTTTGAATGTAATGTGATGAATGTGTTGCCTATGAAACTACTTCAGCTTGGACAGTTTGAGCATCCAATAAACAGTGTTCATATTAAAAGTGACTCTGAGTTCTTTTATAACACTTGTTAGATAGCAGATTATTCAGCACATAACACATCAACATCCTCTTTCATAAGTTTTGTGAAAACTATGTAGATACTCAAACACTCTAGGTGACATAAAAGGCAGTGATAATAAGCAAAACAAATTGTTTTGTAAGCGGTGCTATGAAGCCTCCGATGCCAAACTGTGAGTACAGACGTAAGGCTCAGATCAGGGATACCAACCAGGGACGTTAACTCAAGCGTTTATTTTCAGATCTCTCGTCCGGTGTGTCATATTTGATCATGCTGAGAGTGTGCCGATAAGTTTCATAGTGAGTCTATTGTACATAAACAAGCAGGCAGGGATGGTTACTCAGTTACTCGTGTAAACCCACTTCCATGCCAGAAAAATCTTAGCCTACGTAAACACTCCTATACTCAGTTTCTTTTATCGAGGCGAAGATGCACTTGACACATTGGTGATGATTGGCTGAATGCAACATTACTTCGTAATCATATTACTTGTTAGGATTATCAGTTGACATAACATATATCTGAGGGGGAGATTTGGGTTAGTAAGTTATTAGGACATGTTGTTTTCAGCCAATTGCCAACCTATTAAGTGCATAAAAGCCTCAGTTAAAAAAGAAAATGAATACAGTTTTACACCAAACATTGTGTGTGTGTG
>NC_137057.1:2251097-2371097 GCF_032717465.1 Coenobita brevimanus
TAGAATGTTCTAGAACGTACTACCATGGGCCGGCTGATGTAACGCCATTAGGTTAGGTAATGTTATCTAAACTCATTAAATATATTCATCCATCCATCCATCATCCAATCCTACGTTGCCCCATGAGGAGCATAGGAGCCCGGGGCTAGGCAGTTGGTCCTGACATTTAAGATGAGAGTGGCCAACCTCACTTATCCCTGAGTGGCATTACGTGAGCAACAAACCCCAACCGTCCCTTGGATATAAACCTTCACCGGCTTAATCCGACTGGAGCGCAATAATTACCCATTAAACCAACTGCTAATTAAAAATTTTGTCTAATTTTTTATTGCTATTAAATCTACGATTCAGTAAAATTTTATGAGTACTACGATAAAATGAAAAAGGTCATGACATAACTCTTCTTTCAGCTACGTCTCAGTCGGCTGATACGGGGTAATGCAGAATCATGTCACGCCGGTAAAAGTTAATGATGAATGAAACATTGCAAACGTCAACATTTCAGTGAGTGCAACTAAAATATCGCTTAGACGCTTTCGAAATATTCATAATGAATTTTGAAAACCACCTCATATGTATTACCATCTATATATCTATGTGTCCACCTATATATCAGTCTGTATCTATCCACCTATCTATCTACACACACACACACACACACACACACACACATATATATATATATATATATATATATATATATATATATATATATGTATATGTAAGGAGAACAGGTGCAGGAATTAACTGGAAAGAAAATAAGAAGCTGATGGATTTGGACTATGCTGATGATATTGTACTGATTTGCGGAAGTATTTACGAGATGCAGAGGGTGCTCGATTGTCTGGTGGAGGAAGGAGAAAAAGTGGGATTGGTAATAAATTGTGGAAAGACTGAAATTATTAATATGAACGTGGAGAACCAAATCGATTGTGTAATTGGGAATAATGTGGTGAAGAATGTAGAAAACTTTAAATATCTGGGAACGATTGTATCATCTAATGGATCATTGAACAATGAAATTGAGGAGAGGATTAGACAGGCTTGGCGAGCTGTTGGAATGTTGAAATCTGTTTGGGATAATAATATGCTTTCGGTACATACTAAAGTGAAAATTTACAAGTCCATGGTTAGACCAATTTTAATTTACGGGCATGAGTCATGGTACAGTACAATTGCAACAGATCAGAAAGTATTAGGATTTGAGAATAAAATACTGAGAACGATTCTTGGGGTAAAGTGGCAAGACAGAGTTGCAAATGAAAGAGTAAGGGATATTACGAGAGTGGAACCAGTTAATGAATATGTGAGACTGTCTCGCTGGAAGTGGCTGGGGCACATATACAGAAAAGAAGGTTGTTTAATACAGGATGTGCCAGAGTGGATTGCTAGAGGAAGAAGAGGTAGAGGTAGGCCGAGGGAAACCTGGTTGAGGACAATGAAAAAAGAAGCAGGAGAGGAGTGTTGGTGGGACCTGAAGGAGATGGCAAGAGACAAATATTGGTGGAGAGAGTTCATTGAGGCCCTATGCATCCCGTGGGGTGCCACAGGAAATGATTGATTGATTGATATATATATATATATATATATATGTATATATATATATATATATATATATATATATATATATATATATATATATATATATATATATATATATATATATATGCAAACTAACCACAGGAGAAATGAAAGGAGCGACAGTGAGTACTTTCGTATATTACATCTTCAGACAGAGTGAGACAGAAACGTAAAGAGTAGAGGTCTTTTATGCACACCCGCAGCAGGTAGTGGCACACAGAACAATGGATGACCTGAGTTTTTACCTGCAGCTTAACTTATGGTCACCTGCAGCAGGGAGTGGAACACAACAAAGGATGACCTGAATCTAAAAATGCATGTGACAAGGGAGAAGGGATTAGGAGGGGAGGAAAGGGGAGTGGGAGGGAGGGGGAAGGGGGAGGGGAGGAGGGGAAGGGGGAAAGGGAGAGGGAGGAGGGAGGAGGGGATAAATACTGCTGCTTAACTTAAGACCTATAGGATTAATGTTGGGTGTGTCCCACACAGGTGTGACTACACCACCAGGAGATGACAGGGAACAATCACGTGTTAGTCTGGGGGATACTGCTTTAAAATTAATTCAGTTAACAATTTATCACACTTAAAATGACCATAGCTCATGTTTACATTCTTTTCATATGTGCCAGAAATTAGATAAGATTCTATTACATTTCTTTCATCTAAGCTTTTTGATCTTTCTAGAATCTTTATATATATATATATATATATATATATATATATATATATATATATATCGAATACATAAGGGGACAACTAGCAAGAATGAAATAATTATGAAAATAGATGGTTATACTGATAAACAAAATGGAAATTGAAAAATCATTAAACAGCATGTACTGTGCAATGAACACATATTTGTCGTCTGGAAGGTGAACAAAGTAACTGGAATACCAAGAGCACTCAGTTGACGACGCACTCCCATCAAGTGTTAAAAATAACAGTGACTTCAAAATAACTGTCTTTTTCGTGTGAACAACCTCAGGTTACAGAGAATGCTGTCAGCAGCATATTTAGGGAACCTTGTGGCTCAGACCTATACAGCTCCTCAAAGTACTCAGCCCTGCAAGCCCTATACTTACCCATCTACGACATAAGCTTTCCATCTGTTATTTGAACAGATTTAACTTGGAAGATGGCACTGGCACGGAGTTACATCTGTGCTTAATAAGAGGTTAGAAGGTCATATGCTTGAAGGCGACTCTGTACCTCCCCAGCGATTTCCATGACTTACTTCTCCCTCCCAGCGACACTCTTTTCCAAGGAAACGGAAGTTTGTGGTTCTCCCGGTTATCAGCCAGCCTGGCAGCACGACTTTTATCAAGGCAGTCAGCATCGCTGGTGACATGATCCTTATTTTTTATTTCCAGCACTTTCAGCACATTACCAGGTGCTGCCGTGATAGAACAAGTACACATATCCCACTGATCAGCTGGGTTCACGACAGCAGTGGGTAGCTCAGGCCATTTCTAGGCTGCCTTTCTAGCCTCATAAGCAACTCGTTATGGCTGAGTTTCTCAAAATGGAACCGCTTAGGTGGCATCTTGGAGTTCTCTTTGATCCAATTTGCAACCCCAGGGTAGAAACAATTCTGTGATCAGTAGCAAAGAATTCTGCACTCCTTAAAACACTGCAGTTCCCAGTGATCCTCAGCCGAGACCAACTGATCTTGATCTCTCCTTCCTTATGCGATTTAAATTATTGCAACAGCCTCTCCGGGGTCTATGTGCACACCCTTCTCCAGCTTCGTAAGTCAGCAGGGGAATCACCATTAGAATATGGACAGGTGCGTGGTAGAGTGCTAATCAATTCTAAGGTTTCCTGCCTACTCTGCTGCATGGCCTCTTACTTAAAGTGCTAATCCACCCTTTGCCAGTTCTGATTTTTCGTCTCACTAGGTGTATAGCCACCCCATGTTGTATAGTCACCTCATGTTTTAGATGCCAGTGATCGATAGTGAAAACAGTAACACTAGATTACATGGTAATTTTAACACATCGGCACCCAATCTGGCCAAAAGGAAACTTTCTTAGCACTTTAATACCTTTCTGGAATTCACGGGCAATTTAGTGCCCTTGCTTTATAGTCTATAAACTACCAAGTTTTTATTGTTTCAATTTCACTGGTATGAAGGATGGCAAAGGAAAGGAAAACTCGTATACCCTTCTTGTCCCCACAATGGTGCCCTTAGAGGGACACGGAAACAAAAAAAAATCTTAGCATATAGATATTTGAATCATATGAACTCTGTGACCTCCCATTGATAAAATAACACAAACAAGTAAGAGTTAGTCGATATCCAAACCGTCCTTAACTTTTCCATATAAGAAGGAGACTAGGTGCAGACGTAATGACTTTAAAACCTCCCACAAGTTATCTTTTGACTTCTTGTTTACGGAGCTCATGAAGGCCCCAAGATCCCTGAAACACCTGACAAGACAAAGTTCTTCTTTAATCTTAGAGTGAGATACTGAACTTGTACAGTGGAGATTTAATACTTTGGTGTTGTGGTTAAGGCTTGAGGCCTGTCGTGGCTGCTGAGAGGGGGTGCTTCAACACAAGTTTTGTGACAAGAGGATTATAAGTTCTTATCGTCCTCCTGGCTTCCCCTTTCCAAAATATATTTTTGTCAGTGAGAGGCTGTGGGCTCAGTTTGTCCGAGGGAATTAGCAGGAGGTATATAGGGTGATGACCGGGTGAGACGAAGAAAATAGGAGGGAAAGCAGGGAAGGAAAGGGAGAGACGAGAAACAGAAAGCATATAGAATGCAACAGAGTATAAATAAATGAAATGACGTAGATGAGTGTGTGTGGGGGTGCGACAGGAGAGAGAAGAAGAAAGAGAATTATTTGGATTCATTAAAAATGAAAATATATACAAATTTATGGAGCAGGCTGATAGAGATAAAAATGAGTAGCATTAAAGAGAGAAATGATGCAAAAAACACTGAAGTTAGTTGAGTAAAATGGGAGGAAGCGGGAGTACATAAAACAGCACAGAGAAGAAAGAGGATGCAAATAAGTGAATGTAACAAAGGTGGAGAAAAAATATAAAAAGGGAAGGCAAAAAAAAGGAGAAACCTGTAAACAATGAGAGAATGAAGCAAATAATATCCTATGACAAAGAGGATACAGTTGAGAGGAAATATATGAGAGGACAGTATGCATATGAGAATGAGAAAAGAGATTATGATAAAGAGAAGAGCGATAATGAACATGTCAAGGAAGTGAGGGCTGTGACAAACATCAACAAACCTCCTGATCTTTCAAAGTTGTTTGTTATAAAGTAGCTTTGACACTTAGCTCTGAACCATGAGCCAAGATTAATGATAGCAAGGCAGGGGGAGTCTTTCCGCCCTCCACTCACACACACACCAATCCCTCCAGCAGAAGACAAAGAGAAAATAAGAACGATGCTTATGTTTCATAAAAATAATAGTTTTTACTTTTACTTGGCCTAAAGTGGCCAGCTCTCCATCCTGAATGCTAAGTTGTAAGACCAAATTAATAAAAAAAAAATTATTCTTGAAGAAATGTTATGAAAAGAATTCAGAGATATAACATTGCCAAGGAGCCAGCGCTCCCAAAGGTATAACTGACTCTGGAGGCCTACTTGCCTTTGTGGGGATCGGAGTCTATCGGTTTTGGGGACGAAGCAACTCTCCTCACCCCTCCCCAATATCACAGGTAGAGGTGGCCTGCCGGTGATGTTGCTCCTCCATGCACATCCTCCATCTTGAGCAGGGTTTTTGCCTACCCCCTTGTTTGCCGTGCGTTGATTCTCGTAATGATGAGAAACGGGAGTTGGCTGATGCTGCACGATGCGCCTTGCAGCTAGTGACACACCTCTAGCTAGATGAGTGGCTTGGTAGGGCCCGACCAGGTCAATAGGTTAGTCACCTGCTGGCTATGGTCTAGTGGGCTCTGGGGGGCCTGGTAGCTCCTAGTGTCCTGGAATCGCACTTTGCTGTGTCTCCCGGTGGTTATTTCCATATACTCCTTCACTGCCACTAGGGTCACCGGGAGTGTTATCTCTGGCATATGATTTCCCCTTGTTGGGCTGTGTGGTGGAAGGATGGAGTGGGGAACCAATGGTTTGTTTGTGCTGTTCTTGGCTGATTTTATACAACCTACCCTGTTGACGACTTTTTGCATTCCCCCAAATGATGTTCCCGGATCTTCAGTAGGCTTCTCCCTGGTAGCCACATTAGAGCCATATGTGCCTGTTGACCACCATTCGGCTGCTGCTCATCAGCATGGCCGGTGCCCTACTCAGCCCTCATCAAGTGTTCACGAGATAATACCTGGTGATTATAAGCCCACCTCCTTCACCAAATTTATGTATCGTCCGTAGTACTGCTGCCCTGGATCTACGTCAGCAAAACATTTTCAGGGTGCATCGTGCTCTAATTCTCTCCGACGAGGAGAGTATGTTTTCACCCCTGTTTGTTTGTTTGTCTGTTAGCAGGGTTATTCAAAAACTGAGAGAGAGATTTGGATCAAAATTCGTGGTCAGATGACCCATTTCCCAGGAAACAATCGATTAACTTTTGGGACCGATCCGGATCATATTACAGATTTTGGATCCGGAAAACATTTTATGTGGAATCCTAATCATTGATGAGAAAACCTAACCCATTATGAAGAGTGGTTTGGAAATTACGTTGCCCTTGTCTGAGAGTTGCACTCCACTCAGTGCCCCTCTAGTTCAGGCGTGTGGTGCTACTCCTAACGTTGGTCCCCGGACTGGTGGCAATTTACTGGTTGAGGTTAATGATGCTACCCAGAGTGAATGCTTCAGGCCTCTTTCCGAGGTTAATACCCTCCCTGTCTCGTGCTATTATCATGCTGTACTGACTCAGTTTGATGGCACAGTCTGTGCAGAGGACCTTTTTGTCAATGATATGAAAGTCCTCCAGAGGGAAATAGCTGATCAAGGTGTACTGAAGGCTGAATGTATCCATAAAAAATTAAATGACACTTTTCTGAAACATCCACCTCCATTCAAACATTTAATATGGTCCGTCTCAGCCTGATGTCTTGACAGTGGAATGGCATGGCTACAAGGTGACTCAGTACGTATCTCTACTTATACGGCGCTTCCACTGCCAGCAATGTGCTGCTGATGTAACCATTTTTGGTTACATAAGCAGCACATGCCGACGTCTTACTAACTGAAGATGAAAATCTGTGTCACAAGTGGGTGTGTCTATGAGAATGTAAAATATTCCTTCCCTCCCTCCTCAGTTCACTGTGGTGAGCATCATCCCACTTCTTCAAAGGAGCGTGACAGGAACAAATTTGGGTTGGATGTTCGCTCCCTTCTTGCCAAAGAGATTTCGTTTACAGAGGCTAAGATGAGGGTTCTGTGCATGTCCCAACGCCAGGGGATAACGCATGGTTCAGTTTTGGCAAGGTCTCGTCCTCCAATCGTTCCGACTGCAAGAACGTCAGACTCATCGCTTGTGGCAGTGTTCAATGTTGCCTCCACTTTCTTGGATGCTGAATATGCTGTTCCCTCGTCTTCAGTTGCTGGTTCAGCTTCTGCTATGCCTTGTTTTGTCACTGTTGTTTCTGGACTGCCTGTGGCGATCATCACATGTTCCAACATTAACCGAAACCAAGTCTTCACCAGGGATTGAATCAACTTCTGCTGATCTACTCATCATGCAACATAAGAAATGATACATTATCAGGAGCGGTATCCAAGTCAGCTCATATACGCCGATCGAGTATTCCTTTACCTTTTTCGTCAAAGGGTTCCTCGAACTAATTCCTCCATCACACAAAAAGTGATAATGGGTCCTCAGAGTCTCTTGTGGCGGACAATTTCCAAAGTAAACGGTTTGCCAAGGCAGCCAGTCAGGGGCAGCTTAACACTGCTGCTTCTGAGGGTTCCACTATCATGGATATGATAGAGTTCGCTGGTGCGTGGATTGCTGCATACTCTCCCACTTCCTTTAACAATGCTACGACATCCAGACCTGTTCTACCGGCTCCTAGAGCCAATCCAGCTTGCTCTGATAAAGAGAATCACCTTATTAAAGCATAGTCTTAATCAAATGTTCCTCCTCCAAGTGGGCGAAGTATCGCTCCCACCAAGGGGTTAAGGTAATCAACCGTGCCTGGTCCAATAAACACTGCTCTTAAGTGGAACTGTATAGGTGTTATAGCTAACTGTAAAGAGCTTAACTGTTCCTGTCCGAGCTTCACCCCTTCTGTGTTTGCCTTCAGAACTATGGTTGGAGACAGGCATCATTCTGTTCCTTGAGGATACATAAAATTTCCACTCACTACGTCTTGTGGGTTGTGGTTCTCTAGGTTCTCCTCCAATTCCACCTTAAATAATTCTTATGCTTTTCTTCTATCACTCCTTCCCTCCTTCTGTCTTCAAATAATGTAGTTTTTGCCCTCGCTGGCCTCGATACCAACAAGGCATATGGACCTGATTGGGTCCCTCCTCTTGTTCTCAGGAACTGTGCTTCTGTGCTTACACCCTGCCTAAGAAAACACTTTCGCCTATGTCTGTCAACTTTACCTCTCCTGCTTATCGAAAATTTGCTGTCATTCAGCCTGCCTGAAAGAGAGCTAACCACTCCCAGCTGTCTACGAATCTCCCAGTTGCTTTAATATCATTTCTAGATTTTTTGAATCTGTTATTAAAAAATAAATAAGCACTTTTCCTATCAAAATCTTCCTTCCGATTGCCAGTATTGGCTCCACCAGCGACGTTCCACTGGAAATATTTTCACATTCCTTTCATACTTCTGGTTATCTTCCTTCTGGGACTTTGGTGATAGCTTTGCCATAGCATTTGACATCTCAAAGGCTTTCGATCGAGTCTGACGAAAACTTTTTTTAGTTTCAAACTGCCCTCTTACTGTTTCTCTTCTTTTATCTGCACTTTTATCCCTAGCTTCCTTTCTGGTCATTCTATAGCTACAGTTTTAGACGGCCACCATTCTTCTCTAGACCTATCAATAGTGGCGTTCCTCAAGGCTCTGTCCCATCACCATTTCTCTTCTCCCTATCATCAATGACTTTCTAATCTGTACATCTAACCCTAGCCACTCATACACTTATGGTATCTCCAACTCTACTCATTCTAATCAAAAATGATTTTCTAAGCTGTACAGCTAACCCTATCCATTCATTTGCTGAAGACTGTGTCTGTCACTTTTCATTCGCTTCCTGCAGCATCCTTCTCAGCAGTTACTTCAGCAAACAAGAAATGAGGCTATGGCGCACTTAATATCTGACTTGGTTCATATCTCTGATTGGGGTAGAAATAATCTTGTTTTTTATGCATCAAAAACTCAGGTCTCATATCTTTTGACCAATTGAAACCTTCTTCAGGAAAATCCTCCAGTTTTTTACAATATCCTACTCAATTTTGCATCAAATTTCAACATACTTGGGATTCATTCTCACGGGATTTAGTTTAGAAAGATCCTATTGCTTTTATTGAAAAGTCTGTTTCGAAAAGATAAGGGATGCTGAGCCGACTCCATACCTTCCTTACCTCTGCACGGATGTTGAAATTATGCATTTTTTTTTTTTTCTCGCCCCTGTGTAGAGAACAACTCTCATGTGTGGGGAGGCTTCTCATATACAGCTCTTCTCAACAAGAAGTCAAAGGCTTTTCGTCTCATTAACCCTCTTCCTCTTACTTGCTCCCTTCAAGCTCTGTCTCTTCGTTGCACTGTTGCATCTTGATCTCTTTTTTTTTATTCATACTTCAATGTCACTGCTCCTCTGAACTATCTGCTAGCATCCGCATCCCGCCGCCACTATGGCGGATGCATATCACCTGCCTAGCAGAAAACTTTCATTTTTCTGTCCAACTTTCTAATGCAAGAGTTGACTGTCACTCCTAGTCCTTCCTGTATGCAACAGGTCATCTCTGGAACTGTCTTCCTATGTTGGTAGTGCCTGCTGCCTGTGACCTCCAGTCTTTTAATCAGTGTGTGTCCAGGAATCTCGAAATGAACAGATAGTAAATTTGAGTCTCTGTTATTTTTTTCATATATTTCTTAGAGAGAACAATCTTGCGGGCTTTTAGCATTTCGCTCCTTCTTCCTTGCATAAAAATAAGAATCTGTGTGGTACAGATTTTCGATTCACCTCTTTTTCAATCTGGTCTGCCCTACAGGAATTAGCTGTTCAGTTACACCTGTAGAGGGGTTACATATTATATTGCCTTTATTTTCCTTTACCTGCACCTGTCTCATGCGCCAATCTTGACCACCTTCTTAGACTATTTGTTTTTCTAGGTGGCCTAAATGGGCATCATGCTTTGCGGGGGTGGTGTATACTGTATGTAGCTCTCGTGGTCATCTCCTGGTATCTTTGATTGAGGATTTAGACCTGCTTCATCTAACTTCGGGTGACCCAACACACTTTCATGCACAAACTGGTACTTTATCTGTAATTGATCTTGCACTGGTCTCCTCTGATTGTTCATTGGACTATTCGGTTGACGATTCGTCTGACTTGCACGATAGTGATTATTACCTTTTATGGTTAAAACATGCAGCTCTGTGCTGGTGGAGCATGTACCTCGCTGGGGTTTAGCTAAGGCTGACTAAACAGAATATGAGGAACACTGTAGTCTTGACTGTAATGTTCCTGACTCTCAGTGCTGCTGAAGACGAACAGTATTTTACATCTACTGTGTATTAGGCTGTTCTTTCTTCTATTCCTCAAACGTCTGGCAAGTTTTGCAGACCTGTGCCTTGGAAGAATAAGGATTGTGCTTTGGCTAGGCATGTCTACAAAGCTGCTAATAGGAGATTTGGGAGGAGGAAGGAAGTTGTCTTTTTTGTTATTTATTCCGTTTGAGAAAGCTCGTGCCCGTTATCGGTACGTTCTGAAAAACCCAAGTCGCACCTCGTAGAGAACCTATGTTTCATCTGTCACCTTATCCACACCTTTGCCACAGGTCTGGAAGGAAGAATAGTGGAAAATAACAAGCATGTATTCACCTTCTCCACTGCTACTTAAAAATCAGGGATCTTCTGTATTCAACACCTCTGAGGTTGCTTCAGCCTTGGTGGAGCACTTTTATAATGTTTCAAATCCCTCAAGCCATTTAGCTGTTTTCATCGTCAACAGGAGAGGTTATGTACTTCCTTCTGTCTAGTGGAGGGGAACTTTATAACGCTTTTTTTTCTCTCTTTTTTTTTTAAACTGCATGCACTGTGTGCTGCTCTTCAGTAGTGTAGTGATTCTGCTCCTGGACCAGATGAGATTCTTTATGCTATGATTTGCAGTTTGCCGTACGATTCTCCGTTTGTTTTTATCAGATTTTTGAAATATGATATGGAATGAAGGTATGGTGCCCACTAATTGGAAGATGGGTATAGTCCTCCTGTTTCCTAAGCCAGGTAGGATCATTCTAATGTGTCTAATTATATTGCCATTGTTTGACACCTTGTGAGTGCACACTGTTTGAGAAAGATGGTTATTGTGAGCTTTGTTTGGTGTCTAAAGATTTTTTTTTATCCATCACAAAGTGGGTTTTGAAGGATTTGATCTACATCAGACAACATCATCAGACATGAGTCAGCAATCTGCAAGGCTTTTGCATCTCCACATCTTGTGGCTGTGGTCTTTGACTTGGAAAAGGCGTATGATATGGTATGATGCCATGACATTTTTTTTAATAACAGGACAGAGGAAGGAAAAACAAACTAATGAAAAAAGAATCCATACTCCAGATTGTAGGTGTCTTCCATTCATTAAAAAAAAAAAAAAAAAAAAAAAAAAATCTAACAGTTGGACTTGAACAGCCGTGGGTTTGAGGGAAATCCACTCTGTTGATGCGACGTCCAAAGATATGCAATTCGGGGAATAAAAGAAGTCTGATGGGCAGAAGTTCTGCAATATGACAGTGTGACAGTCTAGTCATGAGCGCTACCAGATGCCCGTGTATCGCGGGGGAAGGCATGGAGAGATGGCACAGTGGATGCAACTTCGTCTGAGCATTTGCCGTGAAAGTGTCTATAAAATAATGCAAAGGAGGCAACATTCCTTCTTATTGTAGGGGAGGTAGTTTATTTGTAATAGCAGGGTTGTTAATAATTCAAACAGCTTTGTTCTGAATCTAGCCTTGTTGTTTTAGTGCAACCCTTCCATATTCACTCTACATGGATGAACAATAGTCCAGCTGAGAGTGCACATGACTCTTGTAAATCATAGGTAACTGCTCGTCAGTGAAGAAGTTACAGACTGTGTATAATAATCCAAGTTTCTTTGTCGCAATTTTTGGCAAATGATCTAACAAGACAGGTCCAGCTGAGGGCATTGTTAGGTGAAACACCGAGAATTTCAATACTTTTAAATATAGTAATATTAGTAGCACCGAAGGTAGTATTGGAATCAGGCAATATCTGTCTATTAATAAATTGTATACATATGGTTTTACTAGCCTTAATGAGACAAAGTTATATTGGTACCATTCAGTGATTTTAAATAAGTGTTGATTTAAGGAGATGGCTGTACTGAGATGTGAGTTAGAGATATTAAACTTTGTATATGGATATTTAATTGCGAACGAACTTTGAAGTGTTGAGTCATCTGCATATGGATGGAAGGGATTATGAATGACAGATAAGAGATCATTAATATGAATTAGGAGTAGGGTTGGAACCAGAACTGATCCTTGTGGCACACCGGCATTAATCGAGTGGAAAATGAATATACATCATCTACTTTTACCTTTCTATTGGTGATATATGAGGAAATCAGCGGAACAAAAGATGATAGGCCATAGCAAGGGAGTTTGGATAGCAGGGAACGGTGCCACAATCTGTCAATGGCTTTAGAAGTATCAAGGGCTACTGCGTGCGTTTCTCCTTGTTGGTCAAATGACTGATGGATGGTATGAGTCAGGAGATTGGGTATATCAACAGTGGATCTTTCGTGGCGAAACCCATACTGTCTATCAGTAATCGCGTTGTTGGATTCAAGATGTTTAACTATGTGCTTACTGATTACCGTCTAAAATACTTTACCAAGAGAAGATGAGATAGTAATTGGTCTGTAATCAGAGGGATCAGATAAACTTCCTTTATTTAGAAATGGGTGGATATTGACTTCCTTCCAAGAATTAGGGAAAGAAGAAGTACGTAGGCATAGTCTGAATAATTCAACTCGAAAAGGAGCAAGTTCTGGGGAACACTTTATCAAAAAATTGGAGGAATACCATCTGCACCTGGAGCTTTGTTATTTGGTAAATTGTCTAGGACAGAGTTTACGTATCCTGTCAGTATCTTAAGTTGAACAATTTCGGGAGAGTCAAGTTCTAGTACAGGGACATTCTGGCTTACTACGTCTAAGGTTGAATTTCTGGCAAATGTACTGGCAAGAATGTTCGCTTGTCCACGCGGGTCATTTATAGTGTTACCGTCTGAATATATTAGTGGGGGAATGGGTGATGACTTATTTAAGTTATTATTGACAGAAATGAGAGTTGATCAGAATATTCTATTGTCATTAGGACCGTTTAATTGTTTGGATGCTTGGTTGTGAAGAAAGTTTGATTTAGAGATTTTTTACAGCTTTTGCATGGTTTCTAGCAATTCTTAATTGACTAAGGGATTAAGATGTTCTTTATTTTAAGTAAGAGTTAAATGCTAAGGAGTTTTGGGTCCTTGTTTTGGCAGCTTTGTAGTTACCTTCCATGTTCCATAATGACTTCTTGTCAAACTACAGGTTTGGAGTCCGTGTGAGCTCCTCACTCTCTGTCCCTTTAGTTCAGGAGGAAGGTGTTTCATAGCGGATTGTATTCAGTGTTCCCTACTTTGCTGTTGATACCAATGGAATAATATATATCCTGCCTGAGTGAGTATCTTCTTCCCTTTATATGGATGACTTAGCAAAATCGTTTGCTGGCTCTCGCATATGTGCAGTTGAGAGGAAAATGCAGCTAGAATGGACAATTTGTCAGCGGGGCGGACCAGAGAGTTTCGTTTCTGTCGAAGCAAAACTGTAGTTATGCACATTTGAAATGTAAAAGGGCTTCACCAGACCCTGACTTATTTGCAAGAGAGCGCCGGCAACAGTGCGTTGAAGAGACCAAGTATCTTGGCTTTATATTTGACTGTCAGATTACTTGGATTTCACATTTGAAATTTCCACGAGTGTCTTGCATGCAAACAATGATCTTGTTAAGGGTACTATCTCACACCTCGGTGGGTGCTGATTGGAAGATGCTCTTACATCTCTGTCAAGCCTTATTGAGATGTAAACTTGCCTATGGTTGCGAGGTGTGCTGCTCTGCTGTTGTACTGTGGCTTTGTGTTCTCGATCCTGTGTATCATGTTGTTTTGCATCTTGGTACTTGCGCTATCAGACCCTCCCCGATTTCTGGTTTGTTGGTGGAGGCTGGCGTGTCTCAGATCTGCAATTCAAGTAACTGATCATTCATTGCTGACAACATGTGAGACGTACAATATACCAGGCTCACTTACTGCTGTTAGGGCGTCTCAGAAGTAATTCTTCCAGTATTAATATTCTCATCCTCATACACCGCATCCCTTTGGGTATAGAGTCAAGCAGATTATGGTGGATTCAGGTCTCTCTCCAGAGCCTGTTTGCCCTGTCAAGTTCCCTGGATCGTTCATGATTCCTTCCAGAGGAGCAGGTGAGGAGGTATATTAAAGGTATGTATTTTGTCTCTTCTTTCCATCAGCTACCTTTGAATCATTCATCCATTCACAAAAGCACCGTCTCTGTATATAAAGATGATCCGAACTCAAGCAATGGTGTAGGCTTTGGAAAGATGTGTCTGATGAGTTACTAAATTTTGTATAATTAGCAACTTCAGATATACTGAACACGAGTGAACAGGCCACGCTATTTCGTCGTCGGTATCAGTATCATTTTTCATTTTAGATTAAGACAGAAAAGACAATTTTCATGGAGGACACAATGAAAAGTTTGATGGTTCAGGGGAACGAGGTTTGTAATTAAATAGGAACTGGATAGGTGAGACACATGGGAAGAAGGGGCTGTGTTAAGTGTTTAATAGAAGGAGAAAGAAATGAATGACCAAAATAAGAAGTTACAAAAGCAAGAAGACGCAAGAAACGCAGAAAAAAAAAAAAAGTTCTCGAGATAAACCATAAAACTGTGTCTACAGGAAGTCTACTGCAGGTACGGGCTTTATTCTCGTAGCGACGGTGTTATCAAGAGGTATCCCTTCCCCATTATTCCGAAGCGGTATTGGGATGGGTAATCAGTAGTTCAGGCAGTGTATGTGGAACCTAAAGTGTTTTACTGGTTGAGATCGAGTGCACATGCGAACGTTAGTAGCAAATGGAATTACGACTGAGAACATCGGATTACATCTTTCATTTAAGATAAAGAACGAATGGCTCACATGAACAATGTTTAGGTTAACTAGTATGAGCTCTTGTTTGTGGATTGGCTGTGTACAGTTGTAGTGTATTTGCGTTGGGTATCGATGCATATATATATATATATATATATATATATATATATATATATATATATATATATATATATATATATATATAGAGAGAGAGAGAGAGAGAGAGAGAGAGAGAGAGAGAGAGATTAATGTGTGTGTGTGTGTGTGTGTGTGTGTTTTAGATTAATGTCCCTCTGGTGGCTGAGTGTGTGGACATGAGCTGATGTTTATTGATATCTTCGAGGATGTGAGAGTGAATAAAGATATATTATTGGTACTTACAGATTACCGTAGTGAAAGAAGTTCATCGCTAGAGATAAGAGGATGAACAAATAATGATTGTGGTTGTGGGAAAAGTGTTGGAAGGTGTCACTGTGGTACTGAAGGTGTCAACGACTTGTTCTAATCATTGCTACGTATGTGATTATGTTTATGTAACTGTCATAGTAGGAGTGCGAACTATGTGTAGGTTTTTACGATAACTGGGATGGTTCTGGGTTGCAGTGACTATGACTGAATAGTTTGACAGAGTGAATGTAATGGCTGGGGGTGTGTGACAATGATCGATGTGCTCTGATTATATGACTAGGTCTAATGTTGTGGTTTTCGTGATCGTGGTGATGAAGATGAGGGAAGACCATTGTTGTAACTGTAGAAGGAAGATTTTAATTCCAGGTTACTTGTGGCATATACAGTGTCCCCATTATCTGTGACCATTTTGATTGGGGAAGCATAAAAATAATAATACTGTATATGCGAAGTTAGAACGGTAGAGACAGTGGTTGAGTGTAGTGGCAAATTACAAGCATGCTTAATATGGTAACCAGTGATCTGGCAACACCTGCGATGATATAGGATGAAAATGATGATGACTGAAATGGTGTAACAAACACTTTGAAGTAACCAGGGGTGCAATGATAATAATAGTGTATGAAAATCATTTAGTATGGTAGATGTATGATTAAGTGATGATCAGCAAGGCGATGGCAATGGCGAAAAATATAATGCTATTACACACACACACACACACACACACACACACACACACACACACAATTTTAGGTGAAGACAGAGACTAACAGGAAAAACGTAAAGGAATGAAGTGGCGGCGTATAAAGGAGGGAGGAGCTCGGAAGGCCTGAGCGATAGTGGGGCGGCCAAAGAAACCCTGCTGTAAAAGAAAAGGCCGGAGGAGAGATGATGTGAGGATGTGTGTGTGAGAGAGAGAGAGAGAGAGAGAGAGAGAGAGAGAATTGAACACACAGAGATAGCAACACCCGACCCCACAAACTGGTCAATGGACGAAATATTTGACTTTACGCTTTGACATTGACCTTCGACATATTTCTCTCAAGATCAAAATACTTTATTCTTTATTTACCACTTAATGCTTCCAGCGACTTTGGTTCAAAACAGATCTTAACTTTTTGAGCTGATGTTGCCCAGTGACTTTGAAATGTGAACTAGTCGTCTCAGTATAGAATATCATTTTTTTTTTTCTGATCCCTTCCATAAAGTTTATCCTCCTTCGCATAAAAACTGTTTAATTCAACCTTGCTAATTCATCTTGATCTCTGACCGAACATTTTGGATGATCAAAAGTGTTATATTTTGTTCACACACAGGTCAAACGTAGACCTTCCCTGAGACCTTGATTTCCAGTTGATTGTTCTAAAATTTAGTCTCCTCTTTCTTGCCTGACCTTTACCACTTTCACAAAGTCTAGCTCGTCAGATTAAAAATAAATGTTTGAGCTGACCTTGCAACATATCACTGGAATTCGATTTCCCCCCATGACCTGAACCATTAACTGCCTCATCTTATAATCGAATCCTTTTCTTCCTGCTTTGTCCTCAACCGTTTCACAAAATTTGGTCTAAATCGAGCAAAATCTATTTACATTCATCTTTGTATCTCTATTATAACCCCATCCATATACTGATTGAACAACCATGGAGATATGACACATCTCTCCTTCAATCCAACCATCAAATAGAAAAATTTCACTCAATTCACTATCCACACGCGCTGCAGCCTTATCACCCACATACATGCCCTTCATGGCATTCAACAACTTCTCGATTCACTCCATATATTCTTAATACTTTCCACAATCCTTGTGTATCCACCCTGTCATGGGCTTTCTCCAAATCCATGAAGGCTGCATACAACTTCTTTCCCTTCTCTAGAAACTTTTCCACTAAAGACCTCAAAATGAATATCTGATCTGCACAACCTCTTTCCTTCCTAAAACCTCCCTGCTCTGCTCCAACTATTTCCTCTGTTATTTCCCTAACCCTGTCAGTAGATACGTATCCTAACATAGGCCTATGCCTTTCCTATTACACTAAGGAGACAGATGCCCCTGTGATTACCACACACTTCTTTTTTCCCTTCTCCTTTGTGGAGGGGAATAATTATGCCTGACTTCCAATCCTCGGGGACTCTACCTTCCTCCCAGGCCAATCTGCACATCTTCCACATCCATTTTACTATCTCTACCCCATGCATCAGCATTTCACCACACACTTCAAGTCCCTTCTACCTACTTTGGTTATAATTGGAGCAATGCTAACTTATTTTGGTTAACAGTCACGCACATGAGCGGAAATTTGACCTTGGTCTGTAACCATGATCTTTCATTAAATGATTTTAAAATTCAGTCATTTCATTCTTGTCTTACCAACAACCCTTTCTCCAGATTTAGTCAAACTTGGATAAAAACTACATCAGTTGATCTTGCTAGGTTAAAGGTTTACCTAGTCCAGTGACCTTGACCCTTGACTCAGTGTTATTGAAAAAAAAGAAAAAAAACTAATTCGCTGTCCTCCAACAGTTCCACCATGGTTGGTTAAATTCAGATGAAATCGATTTATTTTGTTAATACACACACACACACACACACACACACACACACACACACACACACACCGTTCAAAATATCACACCCACTCTTGCTTCTTGAGTTCGGGTGTTAAAATTTCCAACATCAGGCTGCTACAGAGAAAGAGGAAACAGGCAGCTGAAGGCAAGTGTCACCCCGTTTGGTACACATGGAAAGAAATGGGATGTACTGGAAGAGTTACAGAAACACGAGTACTGGAGAACACGTAGTGGAGAGTGAAAAGAAACAACAGAGGAAATTATATGAGAGAGAGAGAGAGAGAGAGAGAGAAGAAGAAGAAGAAGGTGTGAAGGCGAGATGAGACATACACAAATATCTAAGGAATATTATTAGAAAAATGAGAAAGGAAAACGAAGAACTTGTAACACTAACATAAACAAGGGGGTAGTTAAACGAAAGCATATACAAATTAACGTGGACAGTATTCTCCCAGGAAAAAAGATAAAGAGGGAACCCGTGATAAAATAAGGTGAGGTTTAGAAGGAAGTGTTTATCATTTTGAGTAAGATAAATGGAAAGACTTTTTTGAAAGAAGGATGGAAAATAAAATAAATACAGTAGAGGGAAATGGTGAAAAAATAAATCTTGACACCTTGATAGCAGGTTTGCATGCTAACACACATTTGTTTACAAAAATTGCTATAGGGAGTGAAATTATAGAAGGCGGGATGGAGAAATGATGGATTAGAAGAAAGAGCCAAGCAGTTGTGACAGACTTCCGTGGAAGCACTGCAGCTACAATGTTGAAGCTGAAATGAATACAACAACATCATCATCATCATTACGGACTTACTACCCTCTATGAAACGGTGCAGCTGGAATTAAATTCAAGCTTGCAAAATTCTCGGATCTACCAGACTAGCTAACGTTCCACACAGCAATATGCGATTCATGGTGTCTGTGAGGCAAAAGACACTGATGGCAGAAATAGCAGTAAGAGTGAAAAGGGCGAAGGGGTCGCGTAATTATGACAATATGCAAAAAGGATTTACAAAATAGGTACACCCTGAAATAAAAAGAAAAAAAATGAGATAAAATTATGAAAAGGTAGACCTGAAGGGCTTCGAGAAAGGTTCGATAACATATGACAGGCAATGTAAATGTCGAGACAGCTTGGCTGACAAAAAATGATGAATAACGCTTACAGCCAGAAGGGGATGTAGAAGAATGTCACGGGGTTTTTATAATATCACGGTGTTTTTAAAATAAATGCTAAATATTATTTGATTGATAATAATATTCAATAATAGTGAAGAGCAAGGACAATGATTGTCTTGCTACATCAAGCAACGATTACTTTACGCTGACTTGCTACGATTCTCTAAGAACGAGAATTTATAAACTTTCTCAACAGTACACAGCAGAGACTAATTACTCACAAATGCTGAATTAGTACTGTTAGCCTCTGGAGAAAGTTACTTCACCCCTGACAATAAATAACTAATACTAATAATAATATCAGGTCCTTGCTGATGCTTAACTCCTATCTGGCACAACGGATTTTTAAGTTAATACAACAAGACTGGTCTAAGTACCAGTTATGAATAGTAAAACGTCTATGCAAGCTAGGAGGTATGTGGGAAATAAGCTTCATTTGGAGAAATGAAACAAGATTTTACTTTACATTAAGCTCAAGAAAAAGAACTGTTAAATTTATTGATTAAAAAAAATTAAATTTAACATTACAATTCAAATCAAATGAGACCGCACTCACTCACCCACGCAAAAGCTAAATCCTTACGCCTAGGAAAAAAAACACCTTAATTAAACTCTTAAGACTAGGGAAATACAAGAAGGAAATACTCTAGTCGATGAATGCTTTGTATCACCAAGGTGGGAGTACTGGAGACTGTGATCTTGTGGAGCTTAGGTGCTAGCTGACCTCTCCTCTCACACTTCTGGAGCACAGGACCTCTCTCCGTCAAAGCAACACCTAGACTGACTAAGTCGTGGGAACAAAAGGGGAGCAGTATGCCGCATTTATCTAACGGTCAAGTGAGCGAAACGCGCCCAAAACAAATCGCTCGAGGGAAGCACTAATGTCTCACGCAAAGACGATAACGTATGACACTGAAAAATTGATTTGACAAAGCTTCCGTCCGAATGAGCGGTTAACTGAACGATAAACAGTGAGTTTTCCACTAATAGTTCGTGGCTTCTCACAAAAGGGTAATGTCGCGAATTTGATTCGTGACATTACGCCCCTACAAAATTAAATTTTTTCCTTATGGGAAAAAATTTGTGGATATAAATATATATATGTACACATCCTAAGTCATTCACACAAGATTCACACTGTGGTGTGTGTGCTATCCTGCTACAGGAGAAAGTCATAGTCGCCAGTGAGCGAAAAAAAACTCGTATTTACGTTAATAGAAGCAAGCTTGAGGGAAAAACTCCGTGACGACGGTGAAAATCCTGTACTCAGGTCAAACTGAGCGAAAAGTCGCTACATTTACACTGACAACTAATTGTTGTGTAGTGTGATGTATATAATACACGGTGTAGGTGTGACAGTTGTAGTGTGACTGTACCTATGTGTAAAATGACAATAATAATAATATGATGACGACGAAGGCAGAGGAGAAGAGGCGACAGCGTGCAGCAGACGATCAGCTGGGCCGCACAGCAAAACTGCTACACCCATTGCTGTACCTGCAAAACCAATTAAGGTGGAGCATCAAAAGTGTCAGTGAGACAAAATTCTTATTAAGTTACAATTACTCTCTCTGCCTAGCAATCAGTACATGCTATGAAAAATATGCTCTGGCCGAAAAATACAAGTGACAGCCTAAGCTTCGTACATTTGAGGTCACCATTAATTATAGCACACGATTAGTGTCGGCAAGTTGAGAATCCTTGTGCAAACTCGGGTCTTCCATAGCCTCGAACTGCACACGGGTCCTCAACCTGTGCCTTAACCTACAGTACTTATATTAGTATTGGAGAGCTGAGAATCCTTGTGCAAACTCGGGTCTTCCATAGCCTCAAGTCGCCTCTGCGGAGTTCTCACTTCCCCCTTAACCTACAGTACTTATATTAGTATCGGGGAGCTGAGAATCCTTGTGCAAACTTGGGTCTTCCATAGCCTCAAGTCGCCTTTGCGGAGTTCTCACTTCCCCCTTAACCTACAGTACTTATATTAGTATCGGGGAGCTAAGAATCCTTGTGCAAACTTGGGTCTTCCATAGCCTCAAGTCGCCTTTGCAGAGTTCTCTCTTGAACTTCCCCCTTAACCTACAGTACTTATATTAGTATCGGGGAGCTGAGAATCCTTGTGCAAACTTGGGTCTTCCATAGCCTCAAGTCGCCTTTGCGGAGTTCTCACTTCCCCCTTAACCTACAGTGCACGTGTATGTACAGGCCCTGGACATACTGTGTCCTGTGGGGCCAACAAGTGAGACGTCAGGTCTACACTTTTGACTGGGAACCAGGCTGGTCCTTGGTTTACTCAAATCTCTGAGGATGCCTATCACGGAACCCAGCATACAACAACTGCTCATGTTAGTCAGCAGTTAGCAGGCGAGACATCAGGTCTGCACCTACGTTATCAATTCCCTTGATGTATCTCACAACAAGGTTAAACTGCTGCAAATACAGTGTCCAGCGTGTCAATCTTGCATTAGCCGTCTTGGTCGTGCTAAGACTAGTGAGTGGCATATGGTCAGTTTCCAGAACAAATGATGCCCCAAATAAATAATAATAATATTTTTTAACACCATCAACCACAGCCAAGAGTTCCTTCTCAACAGTTCTGTAATTCCTCTCGGCGGGTTTTAACCTACGGCTGTGGTATGCCAAAGGGAAGATTCCACCTTCCGATTCCTGCATCAATACGGCACCTACTCCATCTTGTGAAGCATCAGTGCGCAGTATGAAAGGTTTGCTGGAATCAGGCAACTGCAAGATAGGCTCCTTGCACAACATATTCTTGAGGGTGGCAAAAGATCTCTCTTGCGCTTCTCCCCATTCAATGGTGTTTGGAGCATATTTCCGTAGCACTTCGTACAACGATTGGGCAATGAGAGCAAAGTTGGGAATAAAACTCCTATAATATCCCACTAGGCCAAGAAATGCCCTAACCTGTTTCTTGGTCATGGGTCTCGGGGCTTCTTTAACCTTCCTGATCTTGTCACCCTGACACCCGCAGTGATTGTTGCCAACAATATGACCGAGGAACTCCACCTCACTGTGAGCAATCTTGCATTTGCTAGGCTTCACAGTCATGTTGAAACTCTGGAGTCTACTGAAGACAATTTCCAAGAGTCTGAGGTGCTCCTCCAATGTGGCGGAATGAACGAGGACATCGTCAACGAACATCTCTACTCCTACAATACCATGGAGCACTTGTCTCATGGCACGATTGAATACTGCTGGGGAATTGGTAAGTCCAAATGGGAGGACTTTATACTGGTACAACCCCCTAGGAGTATCAAAGGCAGTGAACTTACAACTCTCAGGATGAAGGGGAATCTGGAAGAATCCCTTCGCTAGGTCGAGCTTCGTGAAATATCGTGACCCTGCCAGCTTGGAGAAGATGGCAATATGGTCACCCATTGGCTCAGCATCCACTTTGGTGATTGCATTGAGCCTTCTATAGTCGCCACAAATCCTGACTCCACCATCTTTCTTGCAGACTACTACCATCGGACTACAGTAAGGAGATGAGGACTTTTCGATAATGCCTGCAGTCTCCATGTCAGCAATTTCCTTATCTACTGCACCCTGTAGTCGCATGGGAATCGGATATGGCTTAACCTTTATAGGAGCATTGCTGGTCAACTCAATTTTATGACACGCAACCTTTGCAAGTCTAGGTTGGTCTGAGAAGACATCAGCATACTGACAGAGCAGTGACCATAAGGCATTTTGGTCTACTGCTAAGTCAGGGTTAAGTAAAACATCTCCGACAGTCTCTTCCTGACAGAACTGAGCGGTTAAGGGCTCGTCATCATGGTCATCAGCTGGGATCACCACGGCTGCCCCGGTTTCTTCCAGTGGCTGGTCACTATCATCAGCTACTCGTAGGCCAGTCTCCTCGGGGTCTGACTCATGATAAGCCTTCAACATGTTAATGTGGAACCTTTTACGAAGATTCCCCATCTGTATTATGTAGTTGAGGTCTGAAATGCGCTCTACTACATCGAATGGACCCTTCCACTGCGCCAACAACTTGTTCTGGGCAGTGGGGAGTAATACCAAGCATTTATCGCCTGGCCTAAACTTCCGAAGCTTTGCCTTCTTATCGTAATAAGCCTTTTGAACTTCACGCGCCTTGATCAGTTCTTCCTTAGCTAACTCGCACGTCGACTGGAGGCGGTCAGCCAAATCAAGGACGTAGGTGTAGGTGATCTTGACTTCAGGGTTGGGTTCTTCACCTCCCATACACCAGTTCAAAGGGTGAGAATTTCAATGAATGCTGTGGGGCTTCTCGATAAGCAAATAGAAGAGAAGCAATGAACCGCGGCCATTCCTTTGGCTGTTAGGCGGTCATGCGCCTCAACATCTTCTTGAGAGTTCCATTGAACCTCTCACACAACCCGTTACACGTGGGATGATACGGCGTAGTTCGTAAGCCTCGGATGGACAGCAACCTGAACGTTTCGTTCATCATTGCCGAAGTGAACTGCGAACCCCGGTCGCTTAAGACCTCCTTAGGGATACCTACACGACAGAACACTTCAATTAATGCCTCAGCAACAGTGACAGCCTCTATATTCTTAAGGGCCACAGCTTCAGGCCAGCTGAAATCAACTATAGTGAGGATATACTTTGATCCATCACTAGCCCTAGGAGAGATTGGCCCAACTATGTCAACTGCTACTCTCTCGAACGGTTCAGAGATTATGGGCATTGGCTTCAATGGCGCAGGACGGACACGTCCCCGGTCAGTGGTACGCTGACACACATCACAGGAACGTACGAGCCTCGTTATTTCCCGTCCCATTCCTGGCCAGAAAAAGTCAGCATGGATGCGGTCAGAGGTCTTCTTTTGACCCATGTGACCTCCCATCGCTGAACAGTGACCTAATTCAAACACTGCTCGGCGATACTTTGCAGGAACGACAAACTGCAGTCGAACCTCACCCTGGGGTGTCTGTGACTCACGGTACAGCCGTCCTCGTTTACGAAGGAACCTGGCTTGTCCTCCCCGTGAATACTTGATCACTTTACCCTCCAGCTTCTTGCGCGCTGAGGCAAGTGTCGAGTCAGTCTGTTGCTCTTGGACAACATCTTGACTATGAATCAGATCTTGCGGCGTTGCGACGGTCAACGGAGTGACGCGATTAGGAGCCTTGGCCATGGCTCGTGTTATCGCAGCAGCCGAAGTCTGAGTAGCAACATCTACGGCACAACTATTTTTGATGCCAGGTATGTTGCCTAATATGAGGTCAAATAAAGGTTCTGGCATGACAACTGCAGCTGTCAGGCCAGTGAAAAATGGAGACGCCACCTGGATACGTGCCTCAGGGAACAATCTCACTGATCCATCAATAAGTCTAACTTGGATCTGTCGGCCTGTATACTCATCAGGCCGAGCTAAACTCTGCTTAACAGAGCAACCTGAGGAACCATTGTCCCTCAGGACATTTACAGAAACACCTCCCACAGACCCTGGCTGAACAAGAAAGGCAGTGTTGCTGGTGGAAGAGTCTGAGGAGGTAGCAGCCAGTCATTCATGAGACTGCGAAACAACCGATGCAGCAAACGTGGCGCCCTGGGAACTAGGTGTCTGAGGAGAGTTCATGGTCGGAGGGGGACTTGTGAACTGTTGGGAAGTGCCTGTACTGGTAGAGATGGCACCACCGGGTACTTGTGGAATGAAGGCTGCATTTGCCTCCTGCCTCCGATACACTAATTGACCTGACTGAGGGTTACATGGCTTGTCCTTGTATTGCTGCTGCTGCTGCTTGGGGAACTGCTGCTGGTTGGGGTGCTTGTTGTACCGCTTCCAAGCAGGCTGCTGTGTATTTTGCCCCTGGTCCTTCTGTGGTTTGCTTGGACCTTGACCATTACTCTGAGAACGCCCCTGGTGCTGGGATTCAGTCTGAGACGGCTTCCCAGACTTGGCAGTATCTTTTCTGCTCCAGGTGTTTTGCTTACGAGTTTGATACCCGTATGCAGTAAAGAATGCGTCAGCCTTTTCTGCCATTTGGCTGGCATCTTTCACCTGGCAGATCTTAAGCTGTGCTATGAGCTCAGCAGGCCACGACCTCTCTAGCTGTATACGCAGCATAAGGTCAATTATCCCCTCACGCGTGGAAGGAGTTTCATCTTTCTCCATCCACTCATTTAAGTAAGTTGTGAGACGATCAAGGAACTGAACAGCTGTCTCCTTGTCTTGGAGACGAGCTCGCATGAATTGAACTTTGGCGTCGTCTACTGTGAGACCATACTCCTTAATGAGTGCAGCTTTCATCATCTCATATGTGAGATTGTCTCCACGAATTCTGTGGAGAATATCGAGGGCAGGGCCCTCAAATAGGCTAAGAAACTGAAGCCGCTTAGCTGCCTCATCCAGTTGATACATGTCTGCCATGTCCTCAAAACGAGCTATGTACGGCTCGATTCGCTCGCTTTCCTTGTATGAAGGAAGCTTGATGCGTGGGGTCGCCAGGACATGTGCAGGGGAAACGCTCGTGGAGCTTGGACCAACTGCACCAGACGTGTCTGAAGCCAAGGAATCTTGCTTGAGCTTCATCATTTCATATTCGTGTTTTTCACGTGCTTCTCGCTCGGCATGTTCGTGCTCTCGTTCTCTCTCGCGTTGTTCACGCTCATATTCGCGCTGTTCTCGCTCATGTTCGCGCTGTTGTCGCTCTTTTTCTAACTCGAGCTCGCGTTGTTTCTGCTCGTGTTCGCGCTTCTTTTCGCGTTCCTCACGCTGTTCTCGCTCGTATTCGCGCTGAATCTTACGCTCTTCACGAGCATCATTCTCGCGCTGCTGCTCCTGATTATGCCGTGAGAGTATATACTCTTTAATTTCGGTTGGGTCCGAAAGACCCATTTCTTTGGCTTCCTGTAAAAATACAGCGGTAGCCATGGCGCTAATTTATTAAGCAACCCGAAACTGAGCACTGACTGCTTCGCAAACGAATGCTAATGACACAAGTAAAGAGTACAGACACAAGCTAGCGGTGACCAGTCTTATCTAGTTAACTGGCAAAAATAAATCAAAAATGTAAATGACTGGGAAGACTCAATAATAAACACAATGGGTACGGCGACTTCCCAGGAGCGAATAAAATCGTCTGACTTTACCAAGAATAAACTAGAGTTAAGTACTCTATTGATTAATAAAGCAAAAATTCACTTGCTAAATCAACGGTAACCACCAGTAAACTTGTGCCTATAAACTTTAATGATAAATTCCTAAATATGAACGAGTGAGCACTATCTCGTGAATAGCTTTATAGCTAGGAGTTAATATCCTGGAATGAGGTCGCCAATTGTCACGGGGTTTTTAAAATATCACGGTAGTTTTTTAAATAAATGCTAAATATTATTTGATTGATAATAATATTCAATAATATTGAAGAGCAAGGACAATGATTGTCTTGCTACATCAAGCAACGATTACTTTACGCTGACTTGCTACGATTCTCTAAGAACGAGAATTTATAAACTTTCTCAACAGTACACAGCAGAGACTAATTACTCACAAATGCTGAATTAGTACTGTTAGCCTCTGGAGAAAGTTACTTCACCCCTGACAATAAATAACTAATACTAATAATAATATCAGGTCCTTGCTGATGCTTAACTCCTATCTGGCACAACGGATTTTTAAGTTAATACAACAAGACTGGTCTAAGTACCAGTTATGAATAGTAAAACGTCTATGCAAGCTAGGAGCTATGTGGGAAATAAGCTTCATTTGGAGAAATGAAACAAGATTTTACTTTACATTAAGCTCAAGAAAAAGAACTGTTAAATTTATTGATTAAAAAAAATTAAATTTAACGTTACAATTCAAATCAAATGAGACCGCACTCACTCACTCACGCAAAAGCTAAATCCTTACGCCTAGGGAAAAAAACACCTTAATTAAACTCTTAAGACTAGGGAAATACAAGAAGGAAATACTCTAGTCGATGAATGCTTTGTATCACCAAGATGGGAGTACTGGAGACTGTGATCTTGTGGAGCTTGGGTGCTAGCTGACCTCTCCTCTCACACTTCTGGAGCACAGGACCTCTCTCCGTCAAAGCAACACCTAGACTGACTAAGTCGTGGGAACAAAAGGGGAGCAGTAGGCCGCATTTATCTAACGGTCAAGTGAGCGAAACGCGCCGAAAACAATCGCTCGAGGAAAGCACTAATGTCTCACGCAAAGACGATAACGTATGACACTGAAAAATTGATTTGACAAAGCTTCCGTCCGAATGAGCGGTTAACTGAACGATAAACAGTGAGTTTTCCACTAATAGTTCGTGGCTTCTCACAAAAGGGTAATGTCGCGAATTTGATTCGTGACAAAGAACAACAAAAAAGTAGAAAGTTCGTACGTGAGGCACAGAATAAGCGAAATAAACAACGGCTGGATGGAGAAAAGAAAAATGCCTACTAGAAAAGGGACAGGAGTAAATAGCAAGAAGAGAGTGAGAGAGGCAGCACAATATGAGAAAATGTAACTCCTGGGATGAAAAGGGAGGTGGGGATGAGGCGAAGGGGAGAGATCAGTGTTGACAGACTGTTTGGAGAGAGAGAGAGAGAGAGAGAGAGAGAGAGAGAGAGAGAGAGCTGATGTTTGTGTTCCCTCCTTCACCTGTGTAATGAGTTTTGCATAACCATTCTTTAATACCAGTTAAATATTTCATGTAAGTCACTAGTACAGTGTAAAGTTCTCTTGATCTGCTCAGGTCACCAGGCACTTCTAATGACTCATCTGTTTCTCTTAGGCAACCAAATGTTTATTTCATTTTCAGTAATTTAGTATTTTCCTTGTTTGTTCTTTGTCGTGTCTTCTTTGGCAGGATTGCTTCTGTTTATTTACTTTTTTTTTTTTTCGAGATGATGCATTGGTTTCATTGACGTGATACGGTGTGTTTTGCTTTCAGTTTTCAGTTTTTCTCTTATTCAGCTATATTTATATCTGCACCGTTCTCTGACACTGTGTCTCTCTGTCTTTCTGTGTGCCTGTCTGTCTCTGTTCCTCCTGTCAGCCTTGTTGTGACAGTATATCTCACCTAGGTTCCTGTTTTTCTTCACGATCGCCTCCCCTCCCTCTCTCTTTTCAGCTGCTGGCCCCTCTCCCCTCACTGCCCTCCTTTCTTCTGAATCTGACATGCAACACATTTTTTGAGCTATCAATCGTACATGAAATCCAACTCGATTTTGCAACTAGACCCTCCCTATCTCTCCTGGTCTCCCATTTACGCTGCCGTTTCTTTATCACACATCCACATATAGGACTCTTGAAGCTTTTTAGATTTATAATTTGATAACCTAAGCATAATATTATATGCTGTACTTAGGTCAGATATTACCTGACATGTATTATATATACAGACTACTACCTCGATTATAGGGAAAGCACAGTTACTACAAAATTGGGTAACCAATAAATCTTTGTTAGTCTTCAGGCTACGTAAGAGGGCAGTCCTTTATTATTAATTTTTAATTTGTTTTATAGGCACCATTCTTACCGTCTTTCTATTAATACCTGCCTTTTCTACCGTCTATCTCATCGCATTTGTGCAATATATATGTTCTACTACATTAGCTTCCCTTATACATTTTAATCTTTCTTCACATTTCATTTTATGCTTTCATCCACCATTTTTTCATATACTAATGATTTGTTAACTCTTCTGTATTCTTCGTTTACTCTTATAATTTTGCATTGTTATTTGACCTCCACACACACACACACACACACACACAATTCATATATATATATATATATATATATATATATATATATATATATATATATATATATATATATATATATATATATATATATATATATATATATATCACACCACCTAATTGCTGGTCTTGCTCTTGATCTTTTTGAATCATTTATTACCCAGTTTGTCCCATCCTTTGTCCATCTGTTGTCGTGTCTTCTACATATATGGCTCGCCCAATGACGTTTCAGCTTTTTTGTTGATCTTATTATGTCTTCTGCTCCAGTCCTATTCCTAACCAAGCTGATTCATTTCAGTCGTTATGGAGATTCCTAGCACTTAATTTTTCATACATCTCTGACCACATCTTAACTTTGTTTCCAGTGGTTCGGTCATTGTCCATGTCTATGAGCCATACGTTATGGCTGGGAGCACGCTCTGATTTAAAACTTTTCACTTTAAAGACAATGATGAAGCCCAGTAGTAGGTTATTTTGTCTACCAAACACGCTCCAACCCAGGTATATTCGTTTACGTATTTCAGGTTCGAATGACAGGTTAGTTTGCACAACCAGTCCTACATATAATACGGATTCTCAGCCTTTTTCGGGTCGCGCCTCCTTTAGCCTTGGTTCACATATGCGCGCCCCCTCCCCACGCTTCCTACCATCACCTCACTCTAAAACCTAATTCCAGAATTATTGTCATTCCTGTTGCTGCAGGATGAAGTGTACTTTAACTCAAGTGAATACGAAACAAATGATCCCTTCATCCCCAGTCCAATAACCTGCTTTTCATGCGATGGGTGGTGACACAGAGGAAGTTGAGGGACGTTTATGTTATAGCTTGGATGCAGTCCATCTTGCAACAGGTGAGTTGTTGGTAGCTTTATTTTCTCTCTAAATGGCCGATTCGAGGGGAAAAAATAGGATGATGTCCAGGTGACAGAAAAAAGGGAAAAAATTACACAGGAACAAAGAAAAACTTGCTATGAAGGCTGGATCAGACAGAATATTAATACTAAAGGTAAATCAGTGGTTCCTTACACACACACACACACACACACACACACACACACACACACACACACACACACACACACACACACTTAAATCCGTCCTTCTGCTGCAGAAGACAACGCATACTTCTTCCACGAAAGATGGAATATTTCTCTTTGTCTTTGGTGCCAACGTGTATGACTGTGCAGACCAATCCTGATCCATAAACTGCCACACCGTAGCCATGTCAATTCAGGATTTGCTGGGAGAATTCTGTTTTTGCACCTTCATTGTCTACGCTCGTCTGTGGTCAAGTTCCTAGTTTCAAGATGAATGGTTCCTTCACTGCAGAGGGCTGATCATTGTTTTCTGTATGATGCACTGGTTTCAAGATCTTTTGGTATGCCGTTGCATTTCTCCAGATTCGTCCTTTTATGATCTCCGCATCTCTTCCTACCTCCTGGGTTGCGGCGTGCTGCAGAGAGTAGGTCATACAGAAGCTGGCGGCGAAGGCGGTGTTCACACATGTGGAACACGTATTAGATCAATTTCAGCTGCATTTTAGCCAGCATGGTTTCTATACTGCTTGATTTAGCCCGCTAGAGAATTGGTGAGTGAGGGATTTTATCTCTCCATATGAGTCCTTAGCATGCACTGCAAGCATCGGATGTGAAACAACTGATGCTGGTTGATGTGACACTGGTAGATAGTTCAGGATTCAGCACCGTATAAGAGGGTGGAGAGGCATACAGCCTTATTGATACCTTTGTTTCGATTCTCAAGTTGGTGTTTTCAATATCTTTGGATCTGAAACGTCCAATATTGGCTGTGGCGTGATTGATTCTTTCAAAGCCTTCTGTATCAATGTTATGTTTATCAGTGGGCACACTTCCAAGGTAGGTAAAGTTCTCTATCTGTTTTACACATTCGCCATGTATCTGAAATTCAAGAGGCTCGGCAGGGTTTTTTCTCTAAGATATTATTTTTGTTTTCTTGATATTTATTCGGAGTCCCATTGCATGGTATATGATGGAGACGTTGGTGACACTTTGTTGTAGGGTTTCTGAGGAATCTGCAAAGACAGCGCGGTCGTCAGCGATTGTAGTTCTAGGACATAAGCCATTTCAGTCTGTGTGTGTGAGGATGCCTGAGATTATATAAGTTACCGTCTAGACGTAAAAGGATTTTTATTCCATCACCAGGGTTAATTTACTGGTGACTTAAAAGGATGACTGCAGTGAGATAGATGTGGGAAATAGGAGCCGTGATACATCCCTGCTTCACTCCCACTTCCTCATTGAGGGGTTTGTATTTGCTTCCACCTATGGACACACCAGCATTCATGTTGTCATGCAGTCTCTTCAGGATGGTAAAAAATTTGTTTGGAATTCTGAATTTTGAAAGATTATTCCACAAATGTTGTCGGGCAACAAAGATCATATCACAGGTGCTTCGGTCCTTCCGAAATAAAGACTGAGCTTCATTAAGTGTCGACTCAGTTGCTCGTTTTGCCACTCTGAATTACATTAGTTTGGCTAGTACTTTGCTAGCACCTACAAGGGGGAAGATACAACTGCCTTTGTCAGAATCTATTTTTTTCATACAGGGTAACAATATCAGAAGTAAGTCACTCAGATGGATTTCGTTTCTGGATCCAGAGAGTCAGCATGGGATCAAAGAGGTGCTGGTGGAGTAACTGGCCACCTTCTTTGATTACACACACACACACACACACACACACACACACACACACACACACACACTTGTTGATGGTTCTCTATTATTTCAGAGATATTGTGCCCCTCTTGGAAATTGCTTACTGTTACCTAGAGGGTGCGTCCCCCAAGTTGCGAACCACTGATATATATATATATATATATATATATATATATATATATATATATATATATATATATATATATATATATATATATATATATATATATATATATATATATATTACTGGTAGGTGGGGGCAATCACCATCCACTCACTTGATGTAGTGCTGCTTTCGGGTGTCTGCCCTTTCCTCTCCTCCATCCTTCTTTCCATCCATCCTCTTCTGTCTTTCCTTCATTCTTTCCTCTTTCTTCTGCCTGTGGGTGACTTTACACTCCCTCTTGTGTCTTTCTTTCCTTCATTCTTTCCTCATCCTTCTGCCTGTGGGTGACTCTACACTGAGTGACAAGCCAAATGGTTTCCTGTACACCAGGAAACCATTCATTACGCTGGGTGGTAACCATACAACCAAATTTTGGCTCCTGGTGGTTTAGTGGGTAATAAAGGTGCTCCAATCGGATTTAGCCGGTGAAGGTTTATATCCAAGGGATGGTTGGGGTTTATTGCTCACGTAATGCCATTCAGGGATGAGTGAGGCTGGTCATTCTCATCTTAACTGCCAGGACCAACCTTCCTAGCCCCGGGCTCCTACGCTCCTCATGGGGCAACGTAGGATGAGATGATGGATGGATGGATATCTATCTATCTATCTATCTATATCTATATATATCTATATCTATATCTATATCTATCTATCTATATATATATATATATGTATATATATATATATATATATATATATATATATATATATATATATATATATATATATATATATATATATATATATATATATATATATATCGATTTGAAAACCCTCCAACATGATTGTATGCGTCGGCCTTGGTCACCTAATGGCGGCTTTCCACGCTGCTCGATCTCAAGCAGCTTCCCTATTCAGTCCGTTATCGCTGAGGTCACGCTCATTGACTTCATCGCCGGTCTTTTTCGGTCTGCCGCTCGGAACTCTACCCCTAACGTTAACACTTCTCACTTTCAGCATCCAGTTATCATCTCCAGTCCTCTCCATATGCCCAAACCATCTCATTCTACGTCTTCTCATCACAGCACCAATACTCTCCAGTCCAATCCTACCTCTCAACTCTTCCATCGAAAACCTTGCCCCCCCTTCCCCCCAGGCCTCGCACTTAGGGTCGGACTGCGCATCCGCTGAATCATTGTCATTTCTGTACGTTTGAGCCTGCTAATATCTTCTTCCTCTACTTCTTCAGGTGTCACTACCATACAGCATTACACTCCTTATACATGCCGCATACAATGATCCCATAGCACGAAGGGAGAGCTCTCCCAGTGTCATGAAAAGCAACAGCTCCCTGAACTTCTTCCAACCACTCCTTTCTCAAGCCACAGAGCTAGCACCAGCTTCACCTCCAGCACATAACATGCCTCCCAAATAATAAAACTTGTCCACACACTCAAGAGACTCACCAGCAAGATGAATCCTTTCATGCTTTACAATCTTCACATCCTCTCCGCGACACACCACACACATGAAATCATCATTATCTCAAAGTCAACCTGTAGTGTCACTGCATTTCTTATGCACCCACTTATCACAAACACTGCACAAAATGAAATTACTTCCCACGCCCTTGTAGCAGTTCGCACATGGCCATTCTCCCTCTTCTTTGACAGTACCGCCACCAGCCCTAGGTACAATCACTTTTGTTTTATCTGAATTTTCTCATAAGTCCTTGTACCCCATACCATCTCTCCACTTCGTAAGTCTTTCCTATGCCTATTTGTCATTCTTTTGCAATCAACACCAAATCATCAGTATACAACATCTCCCATTTCTGAAGCCACGCCAGAGGGCTTCAAGTACCATGATAAACAGTAAGAGACTCAAGACTGATCCCTGATGCACACCAACATTCACGGGAAACTCATCACTCAAATCTTCATTCACCCATACCTGGGTGCGAGCATCCACAGACACAGCCATAACCACCCTAACCCGCCACTATTCTATCCCAAGTTTTCTC
The DNA here is from genome assembly GCF_032717465.1 of Coenobita brevimanus. Lineage (NCBI taxonomy): Eukaryota > Metazoa > Arthropoda > Malacostraca > Decapoda > Coenobitidae > Coenobita > Coenobita brevimanus. Next base: position 2,284,713 of record NC_137057.1, read on the forward strand.
ATTGCCCACTTCACCATCTCTCTAGGGAGTCTGTCAAAGGCCTTCACCAAATCATACAAACAAAGCACAGATCCATTTTCTTTCCTACATATTTTTTCTAAAGCAGTAGAACAATGAATATGGCAACAGTGGCCCCTTTGCTTGCCTAAAACTCAAATGACATCTCATCAACATTCACTCTTTCTCTAATCATATCTTCTAGAAGTCTCTCCGTTACCTTAACTATCTGGTCCAAAAGCTTTTTGCATATGTAATTTCCTCCTTCCAGTGCATCACCCTTCCCCTTGTACACATTTACAGTCACATTCTTCAGCCAATCGTGTGGGACAACACACTCATATATAATCGTATTTATCAAGTCAGTGACTATCCCCACTCCTATATCTCTTGAGGCTTTCAATATTTCAGCAGTCAACCCAGACACACCTGCTTCCTTCCCCACCTGCATCCTGCCTATTGCTATGCTCACAGTACCACCATAAATCAAGGGCCAAGGGCCAAACACTGGATCTGCTGATTCCAAACCTTTCCTGTCTGAGCCAAACTCTTCACTCAACAACGGGTTATAATGCTGTCTCCAGGCGCCTTTAATATCCTCACGGTTCACCATTACCTTTCCTTCACCATTCTTCCCACAGAGCTCACCTGTGATATCCCTGTTTTCCATCTGCATCTGAATTGCCACGTTAAAAATTATATTCTTTCTTTCCACGCAATTTAGATTATCAAGTAAAAGTCTTTGGGACTCAAACATTGCCTTATAAATTTCTTTTCTAGCCATACGCTTGGCAGCGAAGTATTCCTCTTTGTTACCACCCTTTTTTCCATTCCCGAAAAAGCCTTCTTTTCTCCTTAACTGCAGCTTATACACCCTCATCCCAACACCAAGTTTATATATATATATATATATATATATATATATATATTTATATATATATATATATATATATATATATATATATATATATATATATATATAAATATATATGTGTGTGTGTGTGTGTGTGTGTGTGTGTGTGTGTGTGTGTGTGTCTATACACAGACACTCATCTCTCTCTCTCTCTCTCTCTCTCTCTCTATTGTTACGTGGGTGGCAATGACACGGCACGGCTCACCCGACCACCTACAAGTGCCTGATCTTTACATGTAATGTCACCACCTTCACTAGCGATCTCGGAATGCTGTTGGGACAAAGACCGAACGACTGGACCATGCTGCAGCACTTGCTATGTTGACAAGGGTTGTGGATCCAGGGCTTGAGGATTCGGACTCATTCGAATTCTAAACAGATTTGTAGTGGGAGCTGGTGAAGAGGGAATGAGCAGAACTACCTTGGACTGTGAAGGGAGAGGGTGACGAGGGCTGGTCGGTGGTCGGCGGAGCCGGGTTGTGGTTTTACATCAATATATATATATTTATCTGTATTTGTGAGTGATATTATCTGCTGACCCATATAGCAGAACTTTGTATATTTCTATGTTATGTTTATTATTCGGTGTGTAATGTGATTCATGCTTTATTGTGGTAAATAGTGTTGGTGAAAGTAAATACAGGTTTTAGGGAATGAGGATTTTTAATGTAGCCTGAAGGAAAAGGAACACAAGGATTCCTAACCAATGATTTGATATTAGATTTGTTTTGTGGGTTCTGTTACGCACCTTGTTCGGGATCAGCCGGTGTCTGCTCAGAACTAAAGCTACGTGACACTGTATATACATCTATCCATCCATCCATCATCCAATCCTATGTCGCTCCATGAAGAGCGTAGGAGCCCAGGGCTAGGCAAGTTGGTCCTGACATTTAAGATGAGAATAACCAGCCTCACTTATCCCTGAGTGGCTTTACGTGAGCAAGAAAACCCAACCATACCTCGGATATAAACCTGCACAGGCTCAATCCGATTAGAGCACCTTAATTACCCACTAAATCACCAGGCGCCATAATTTGATTGCATGGTTACCACCCAGCGTATTTAATTGTTTCCTGGTGTACAGGAAACCATTTAGCTTGTCACTCATTGAAGAGTCATCCATAGGTAGAGGGAACAGGAAAAAATGAAGGAAAGAAAGACAGAAGAGGGAGTGTAAAGTCATCCGTTGGCAGAAGAAACAAGAAAGAATGAAGGGAAAAAAGAAGAGGAAGGATGGAAGGGAGGAAAGGGTAGACACCCAAAGCAGCACTACGTCGAGTGAATGGATGGTGTGCGCCCCCACCTATCACTTTATATATATATATATATATATATATATATAATTAAATGCACGTGTGTGTATATACATAATTATATGTACGTATACATACATACATATGAATAATATCCTCTCCCATCCCTCCCCACCCTCATTAACTTCCCCAGTTCAATACATCTTTCTGCCCTTAAACTCTCTAGAATTTGCATATATTTCTTTTTTTTTTTCCATTTCGCCTAGTTCTTTATTCTCTACCTATTTCTGTTCTATCTCTCCTTCCTTCTCCTTTCTTCATCCCTGCCTTCTGCACACCTCCCGCATAGCTTCTCCATTTATTGTTTTGCTGTAGTCATCGATTTTTAAAGTTCCCATACTGGTGTCTCTCTTATTCTACTCGGTAACCTTTGTGAGGCAGCGTTCTCACAGTGGGACTGGGTCGTGTAGTTGTGAATAATGTGGCTGAGGTAGTGGTGGAGTTTTTGTTTCCACAGCTTACCTTTACTTCTCTTTCCACATGTCTCACCACTTCCGTTACACACCATGGCCTCTGCTGCGTCTTGCGCCTCAAACCATGTCCATCACGCAATATCTCTACCACTGCTCACAACCTCACTTCTAGCCCAGACAATGTCGCACCCATCACTCTTTAAACACTACCGAAGAGGTCAATAAGATGAATAGAAACACAGTCCGAGTTCTGTAGTGGATATCACATTTCTGTTCATCTATATTCACAATGCTGAGCAAAAGTAATAATTTTCTCAGTCACCCACAGTACATGATAATGATTATACGACTCTGCAACTTCCATAGGATATTATCCCTAGTCTTGCAGTGGTGCTGTGTCAATACATCTGCTAATTTAAAACACTTAGATGCTTGCTTGAGGAGATACATTAACCCTTACTGCAACACAGTTCATTATTCTGCATCTCTGGATACACACATTTTAAACTTTTTAATTAGATGCCTTGCTTTACACATACCTTGGGGAAAAAGGTAATTTCATGAGGTCACAAGGCTTTTCACTTTGCGTTTGTATTTATGAAAGATTTGACACGTTAGTCAAGGAAATTTTTAAAGTTCCTGAAGTATACTATTTCAGTGCATGTTTCACTGTGATACATACTCGACGTTGACGTAAGCATTTCAGCACGATTTCATGTCTGTCGTTGACTTCTAACTCGTTCACTCCGATGACATCCTATTGTGTTCTTGGTGTTCCCGAAAGATCTTATCCCCTCCTATAAAGACTCGATGAATTGGAGAGATTATAACATTCACTGTTCATCTCAAAGCAAACAGTTTCCTTTATGATTAATTACATTGTCTGAGGAAGCAGGAGTACACCTTAAAGAGTACGTCATTGTACTGAAAGAAATAAGGCGTATCTCAAGTTCTACCTTAACCAAACCTCAAGCCCAGCATATATCAAATGTTAACCTACCTAACTTATCAAACTCAGCAACCTCACTTACCATGTCACCAAAACTCAGTCAGTTGCTATCACAGCTTACTCCACCTCACCCTCTTATCCCCAAACCAGCGAAGAGAAATTCACATCATCTCATCACACCTCATAGCTTCACACCATTATTCTCTCTCTCTCTCTCTCTCTCTCTCTCTCTCTCTCTCTCTCTCTCTCTCTCTCTCATGACTTTTAACATAACTCTCTCGTTAGTCACAGCTCCATCCTCCCCTTATTACGCCAAAATTAATCCATCTCACTTTCTGTTCTATTCCTCTCACTCATTATGCGTCCGCCCACCTATGGTGAAGGAGGCATTAAGACTGTTATAGTCTTTCCGTCCGTGCGTGCGTGCGTGTGTGCGTGCATGGATCTTTGCGTCTGTAACACTTCTGTGGGAGCGATATCTCCTGAGTCCCTTGACGGATTTCCACCAGACTTTTGTCTGTGGTACAGAATGAAGCAACAATGAACTGATTAGGTAAGGGAGGTCAAGGGGTCAAAGGTCAAGGTCATTCGACTTAGTTTATCCTTGTGAGATCGATATCTCCTTAATCCCTTGACGGATTTCGACAATACTTTTGTCGGTGATACAGTATGAAGGGACGGTGAGCTGAATTGGTCAGCAAGGTCAAGGGGTCAAAGGTCAAGGTCATATGAGTTAGGGAGTGATGTCTCCAGAACCCCTTGACGAATTTCGAACACACTTTATCAGTATGTAAATAATGTATAGTTTTTTTGTTTACACAGAAACACTTGGGTCTGCACTGACCTTATCCTGTGACCTTGACTTTAAACTGGTTGATTCCAAATCAGGGTCCCTTTGTCCTTGCCTTCCTTCAACCATAGCACCAAATTTTCTCTAAACCTGATCAGTTGACTTTTTTATGTAAACTTATCCTTTAACCTACGGTGCTTCATAAGAAATTTCCCCTTGTTTGTTTGACCCTCAGCACTAGCATCAGGTTTTATATTTATCTGTAGTTCAATCCTTGTTTGTTCAATCAGGAGAATAATGGCTGAGTGCTAAATTACTCAGTCCCAGAACTTAAGAAAGTGACCAGCCTCGCATATCCCTTAGTGGCAGTTTATGTGAGCAAAAGTACACATAAACCCCATCGGGTTTATGTGTACCTTTTCGGCCTTAAACCAACAGCGCTGCAGGCGTCAATAATGTTTTAATTTTTAGATTACTGTGCACGTCATGGCAGATAATTATGCTCTTCTTTAATTTTAGCCGATGTTTCCTTATCAAACGCACTGTATCAGCAAAGTGTGAACATGCAAAAATGAGTGTGTGTTCGGTGATTTACGTAAACTCTGTCGTGCTTGAAAGGTGGCTAAATTGTTGCAGGTTAACTACATCATATGTGGAAAACATTGATTCGTGGGTGGTTTTGTAAATGATTCTGCTAGAATGCAGTCAAACTGACCTGTTTTCCTCAGACATTTGTCTTTTTTCGTCTAAACAGTATTGTGGGATAATAATAATCGATTTTTCACATGCCCTGAAAATCAGGTGACCCATTCTGCATGGCCAAAAAAAAAAAAAAAAAAATCTAGATGGTTTTGCCTATCGGCTGCTACTATAGTCAGCCATACATTATTTGAAAATGCAGACAAACATCGATCAAAAATGTTTGTCAAAGATTCTTCACAAAATATTTCGCACCAACAAACCTTCATTAGAAACCATTTTAATCATCTCATTTCATGTGGTAAAAAAAGAAATGTAATTGGGTATCCATTGCGGTACCTGCATTCCTTATAACTGTAACTTAATTCCTTTTTTTTTTTTAACTTTTTTCCAAACAGTCTGGTTGATAACTTGTTGGGCTGTCTATATCACAAACAGTCGTGGCAGCAATCTGGGACTTATCGGAATGTTCATAGGTGAGACTGGTTCAACCAACAAAAACTAATGACTTAAGGTCGTATTATTAAAGCGAAGCCTGTGACGGGAAGTGAAAACACAGGTGTTTTGACATCGTTATCGAAACACATTGTGGAAAATACAACTTTGACCATTCCACGTTATGCCTAATTATATTGGTCATAATATTTTACTATCCCCAGATGTGTTCGTACACTGACTGCAATAAACTATGGACATCCCGGCACCTTCGCCTTCTGTGTTTAAATAATACGACCCTAAGACCCTTAGTAACACTAAACTAGTAAGGATTATTTAAAAAAAAAAAAAATGGATGTCTGGACTGATGGGATAAGAAGTGATCAGAGAGAGAGAGAGAGAGAGAGAGAGAGAGACAGAGACAGAGAGAGATGAAAGTCAAGCGAGAAAGGAAATAGGGGAGATGGTGGGTTTATAACAAGGCCAGAAAAACATCAAAGGCTGGTGTAGGACAATGGTGTTAAAGAAGCAGGATGAACTGGGTGTGTACGTGTGAGGAAGGGCAGGGGAAAGGCAGTAAGATTGCAGGAGAGGAAGGGGGCGGTGAAGGAGGTAGAGTTAAATTGGAGGTTAATGGCCTGAATGAGTCATCATTTGGCTTCATCCTCGTGTAGTAATTACACAGCTATTCATGCAGCTGTATGTAAGGGAGACAAGTAGACTCGGAGAGAGAGAGAGAGAGAGAGAGAGAGAGAGAGAGAGAGAGAGAGAGAGAGAGCATGATGGGAAAAATGAAGGAGGAAAGAAAAATAAAAAAGTGATGGAGTGAAGACGACTGGGCAGCAGTGAAGGAGGGTGGGAAGGAGAGATAGGAAGAGACCAACGTAAACAGATGGTCTGGCGAGATAACGATACAAAATGATATACTTAGTGTCTTATGCTGGCCAACGCATGATTACTTCATTAGGAAAGCGAATATCCTCGTACTTAAGTAAAACATACATTAATCCCAACAGCCCGAGGACGTCTTACCTTAGCTGAACGAAATCATCTGGCGTTACCCGGAACATGGTGGAATAGACATATTAAGGCTGAAGGCGTTGGTGTGAGAGCAGTGTGAAGGAGGAAAATACAATGAAAAGTTAGAAGAAAGAGCACAAAAGACAGAGGGAGAAAAGACGGGAAGAAGAGAGGCAGAGATTCTGAGGTACCCTGGCGTTAGGTGTATAATAATACTTGAAACAGATGATAGGAACTGGAAGCAGCAACATCATTTAAAACAATTAATGGCGATTGATGTAAAAAGTAGTACTGACATTATCATAAGAGAGTGTGTGTGTGTGTGTGTGTGTGTGTGTGTGTGTGTGTGTGTGTGTGTGTGTGTGTGTGTGTGTGTGTGTGTGTGTGTGTGTGTGTGTGTGTGTGTGTGTGTGTGTGTGTGTGTGTGTGTGTGTGTGTGTGTGTGTGTGTGTGTGTGTGTGTGTGTGTGTGTGTGTGTGTGTGTGTGTGTGTGTGTGTGTGTGTGTGTGTGTGTGTGTGTGTGTGTGTGTGTGTGTGTGTGTGTGTGTGTGTGTGTGTGTGTGTGTGTGTGTGTGTGTGTGTGTGTGTGTGTGTGTGTGTGTGTGTGTGTGTGTGTGTGTGTGTGTGTGTGTGTGTGTGTGTGTGTGTGTGTGTGTGTGTGTGTGTGTGTGTGTGTGTGTGTGTGTGTGTGTGTGTGTGTGTGTGTGTGTGTGTGTGTGTGTGTGTGTGTGTGTGTGTGTGTGTGTGTGTGTGTGTGTGTGTGTGTGTGTGTGTGTGTGTGTGTGTGTGTGTGTGTGTGTGTGTGTGTGTGTGTGTGTGTGTGTGTGTGTGTGTGTGTGTGTGTGTGTGTGTGTGTGTGTGTGTGTGTGTGTGTGTGTGTGTGTGTGTGTGTGTGTGTGTGTGGTGTGTGTGTGTGTGTGTGTGTGTGTGTGTGTGTGTGTGTGTGTGTGTGTGTGTGTGTGTGTGTGTGTGTGTGTGTGTGTGTGTGTGTGTGTGTGTGTGTGTGTGTGTGTGTGTGGTTATTCATCTGCAATGAACGCATTCTCAAATGATTTCGAAAATAATCGCATTAAGTGAAATAATTTCCAACAACATCGGCTGAATAAAAAATTCTTATTCGCACCTGATCTCGACTCAGAATTCAAATAAATTATTTACTGGGGCAGATATCTCAAGAAATAATAAAAATTTCATCATATGAATTGTGCACATTTTTATTTTATTTTCCTGTATCAACGGAGATTGTTAGAAAATTTAAGTATCACAGTTTTGTGGAAAGAAACGGGCAAAAGAAGAGTTGGTAATGATGACGGCAGCCATTATTAACTGATAACAAATGTCTGGACGAGAGAGAAATGTGACTAAATATATTATGAAAACGGGAGAAATATGCACATAGCTTTTATCCAGTTTTTTTTTTTTTTTTTTTTTTTTGTCAAGAAGCGTCGGGGCCCTAGGTTAGGCTACCAGTCCTGAGACTTAAGACTAGGGTGGTTGGTTGTTCGTCTTTTCTGTTATTAGCATTATTTCAGCAATATACTCAAAGTACCCCTTTAATGTAAAAGCAAATGGCCCATATCTTGTTCCAGAGCCAGGCTCATTAGACCACCAGACGTCTCAAGGTTATGTAGTCACTGCAGTGTGCAGTAAATTATTTCCCGGGCTGACAGATACCATTTGGGTTATCATTCAGTCTAGCATCACCTGAAGGTAATCCACATCAAGTAAGTGAATGGTGGGCGCCACCACCTACCACAATATCTGCTTGTTTCTTGCTATTTCTAAACGTTTATGTTCATCAGTCTGTCTATCTATCTATCTATCTATCGAGACTGTTAGAAGACTGTTAGTGTTATCGGCAGTTATACATGCTTAATTATAGACTCGCGTTTGTATTATGAATATTATTTATCCTTGTTTACACTCAGTTTACACCCAAATTTGTCACATTTGATGGCCGTGACTTGCATGCATTCATATTTGGCCATACTTTGTTATGATCTTTGGCATCACAAGCCAGTATATTCAGTATATATTGTTAAGGTGACATAATCTCCCCTATAAGGCGTTGGTTTATCTCGCTGTATTCATGGACAACAAACATAACTGGAAGCATAAGATAATGGCTCCTGCAGTGGAGGCTTTAAAGAGCTTTTTACAATAACAGCGTGCTTTTATGGTCTTGGCTGTCATTCTAGGGGTGGGTGGACCGTGTATTATGATCCACCTCAATGTTGGTTGTTAGATGCAAAAAGTTAATTTTTAGTAATGGCAGGATATATTATCGTTTGAAAGGGTTATAAACAAAACGAGATATAGTATGTTAATACTTTCTTTATATGACTCGAAAAAAAAAAAACAATAGTAGTATTCAGTAAAAATTAGTGACTACGAGATCAATTCCAATTGTGTGTGGTGGTGGGACAGCTTGTGGTGAGACTGAGTCAGTTGAGTCAGTCCGTGCTGACTGAGGTGTTAGTGAGATGAAGCCCGAGTCTTAGATCTCAGTATTCGTGAGCTACAGCTGGACGCCAGTTTGCTAAGACAATTTACTCATATAAACTATACAATAATAATAGGACCCTAAAACACTGTTTTTTTATGCATCCCTGACACCTTCATTAAACTTTTTTTTCCTTTCTAGAATATAAACAGAGGAAGGAAAAACACGTAAAATGTAGATAAAAAATCCTTAAACCAGGCAACAAATGTCCTTCATTCATTCATTATCTATCTATCTATCTATATCTATCGATCTATCTATATCTATCGATCTATCTATATCTATCTATCTCTATCTATCTATCTATCTATATATATATATATATATATATATATATATATATATATATACACAAAACAGTTGGACTTTTTCTGTACGTTGAAGTTTACGAGCAAACTTATCTGGGAAAGCGTGTTCCAACGAGAAGCAAATCAGGAAAAATAATCTGATGAGTTCTGCAATATGTGGTGTGAGGGTCAAGGTATGAACTTTGCAAGATGCACGTGTAGCATGATGGACGGCCTGGAGAGGTGGTACAATGGATGCAATTTCGTATGAGTAATTGCCATTAAAGTATTTGTAAAATAATGCATGGGAGGCAACATTCCATCCTAATTATGTGAAGGAGTTCATTTCAAAATTTTGGGATACTGACTGTTCTAATGGCTTTGTTTGGAATTCTGTCCTGTTGTTTTAGTGCAACCTCCCCACATTCACTCCACAAGGGTGATCTTTATTCGAACTGAGAGTGCACATGACTTGTAGATTATAGCTAACTGGTCATCCTCGAAGAAGTTACCTACTCTCACTAATAATCCACGTATCTTTGAGGCGGTTTATCAAGTGATTTAACATGAAACGTCCAGCTGAGGGTACTGCTAAGCGAAGTAACAAGAATTCCATTACCTTCACCGATAGAAATACTGGTTGCACTGAAGGTAACAAAACATTCACTCATTATCTGTCTCTTAGTAAACTGGATATGTAGGGTTTCCAGCATTAAATTAGATTTTATTTTTTCTTTAATCGCCATTTTGGTCTGCTGAGTTGGAATTTAAGATATCAAGCTTTGTGAATGGGTGATGAAGTGCGAAAGAACTGTGAACCACTGAATCAAGTGAATCAGAGACTAATTTCTTACATCTATCAACCCGACAAAATCTTCCACTGGAATATCCACAAATGTTTAATAATATTCAGCTTAATCCTGCATCATCCTTAAACATACTTGGGGTTTCATTTTCTCGGGACTTATTATGGAAAGATCATATCACATCTCTTGTAATATCTGCTTCCAAGAGATTAGGTTTGCTAAATTGACTCTGTACCTTCTTTTCCCCTGCCCAGTTGTTGACTTTATACTCTGGTTTTATTCGCCCCTCTGTAGAGTACAACTCTCATATGTGGGGAGGCTCCCCTCATACAGCTCCTCTCAATAGGGTGGAGTCAAGGCTTTTCGTCTCATTAACTCTCCTTCTCTTACTGGCTCCCTTCAACCCGTCTCCTCGCCCCACTGTTGCATCTTTATCTCTTTTCTATCGCTATTTCAATGGTCACTGCTCTTCTGAACTGTATGCTTGCATCCCTCCACCTCGACGACGGGCGCGTAGTGCCCGTCTAGCAACAAACTCTCATCTCTTTTCTGTCCAGCTCTGAAATGCAAGAGTTAACCGTTACTCCCAGTCCTTCATTTATGCAACAGGTCAACTCTGCAACTGTCTCCCTCTGTCTGTATTTCCTACTTCCTATGATCTCCAGTCTTTCAAACGCAGTGTGTCCAGGCATCTCGAAATGAACAGATCTTGAATCTGACTGTCTTTTGTATTGTTTTTTTTTTTTTTTTCTTGGAAGGAACGGTTTGCGGGCTCCTGGTCTTTGGTTCCTTCTTCCTTGCATAAGAAAAATATACAGGCAACTTTTATTTCGCCATTAGCGTTGAGACAGACGTTAGTTACGCCATCGGTAAGTAGGCAAGTAGAAGGAGGCCATGATCTTGTTAAGGCGCAGCACCTAACCAAACAAGCAGGTAATAAAATGGCGTTCCTGTTTGCCTGCAGTTCCTCCTTCGCACTTGAGGGAGGGAAGGACGGATGCTGAAAAGAAGGAACAAAATGTATCGTACGTTTTGTTCTATCAAGATAAGTTGGGGAGAATGAGAGTAATGAACAGTGAGCTGAATTTATTTTATTTCATTTATTTATTTATTAAATTTTTGTTAACATCGAATTGGCGGCTGTTTGTCCGGGTTTGTTTTCCGAAATTAAATAGTGCTCCTGACCTGCTGAAAAACACCGACTATCTGTATGGAAAACGACATACAAATATAACATAGTTATTTCAACTGTCACAAACACTAAATCAAAGTGAGATCAAAGATGAATTATGGAATCTGTTGTAATATATATGATTTATGACACATTAGATCAGCAACAATTATGATAAATAATGTGTAAAATACAAGTGATTCAACAATCCTCTTATAACCTTACGCTGGGGATGGTACTTATTCAGGGTAACTCTAGATTCTTTCAGAGTGAGAGAAATCCTAGAAGTCAAAGGATTCAGAGATTTCCTTTGCTACTGATTTTCCTGCAAGTTTCACACAGACTCACATAAAACGACCTTGTTCGGTAGAGAGAAATTCTAGCACTCAAAGAGTTAAGGACAAGCTGAACTGAGGAATCACTAGCGAAGAAAAGTTTATTTAGAGAGCCAGCCTGCACGTTCTGTATGCAAAAGGGAGAGTACCAAAATCATTAGTTTAAATAAACTACATAATCAAACGTCGGACAACTATGACAAGGGGAAAAATGCCTGATTGATGAAAAAGGAGAACGAAGAGTATGTATGAAACACAAAAACTTTCAGCAATGGAGCCAACAGTTCTGATAATAACATCTCTCCCAGAGTGCAAAATGAAACACCAATAATTATCATTTAGAACAACCTCATGAACAATGGGGACACAGAAAGAAAAGAATCTGGACTGTGTCGTTTATTATTGTTGACTCCCTGGGTCCCCAAAAACCCAGTATGAAGGACAACTCACCCCCCAGTTCTCCCTCCTCTTCCTTATTTTTTATTTGTTTATTTATGTATGTATGTATTTATTTATTTGTTTTATTTATTTTTACCAAGACTCATAATTTACTCCTCGCCCTTCTTGCCAACTCCACCAAATACCCCTCCATCCCCCATCAGTGGAAGAACACTGGGAGTGTGATCGACCACTGGATAACAGTGCTGAATCCCTTGATAATATAGCACTGAGTAAAACAATAAATAAGTATGCACGCAGTTTTCATGACTGATAAAAATGGGGAGTTGAAACTAATACTTGACGTTGGAGATATACTAAAGCCAAGAACTTCATCAAATTGCGTGCGATAATAGGGCTGAAAACCAGTACCCTAAAAGACTCAAATGTCTGATAGAAGAGCGCCAGATCGGTGAAAATTACATCACTTTAGTAGAGTTCTCCAGAACTTCTTTGCTCTATCCACCCAGACATGAACCCGGCTGGAAAAGTAACATTTCTAGGAGGAGGCCAACTTTACGTCACTTACAGATTCTGCATGGATCAGTTATTCGAGATCAGAACTGGATTCCGTTCTTTGAGGGTGCTTCCCAAGCGTTTCGTTGCAACTACACATGTCCTCATCTTACCCACTTCCCTTTCTTGACTTTTTTCTCATTACCCACATTCACTCATAACTTCCTCTTTTTCTACACCCTACCAAAATCAGTCACTGCCTCTTCATATTATCTCTTTCTGCAACTAGAGCTTTCATCTGCAATCAGCCGTTGGCTCAAACCCTTTTTACTTTCCTCCACGCACAGCCTCACACGTTGTCCCATCATCCCCAGTACTTACCATTCTCACTACCCAATCCATAATATTCGTAAATCCTAGTACAGGGGCCATGAGTCCCCACTGGACCCACCCTTGGTGCCTTACACAAAAAGGTGTAGTTGATGGAGGCTATCCAAGTGGTGGAGGCCCTAGCAGTTATCCTATATGGCCCTGGCTGGTGCGTAGCGCAATGTTACATTTTTTTTATTTTTTTCTGTCCAGCTCGGCAATCCGATGTCGGTCTCGTATTCTCAGATATGTATGCATGCAGAAGGTCTGCTCTGTACCTGCCTTCCTCAGTTCGTATTTTCATTTGCTTAGAAACGCCAATCTTTTAAACACATTGTATCCAGACGTCTCGAAATGAACGGATCTTGAGTTTGGCTTTCTTTTGCCTGTATTCCTTGGAGGGAACAACTTTAAGGACTTCAACCCTGTGGTTCTTTATTCTCTGCATAATAAAACGAACTAATCCCTTGTAAGCTTAACGTTACAGGAAATACTGATTAGATAAAAATGAACAAATAAATAATATATAAACTCTGCCATTAGCTTGAATAAAATAAGTCTTACTGAAAAGGGTACACGTAAAAAAAAAAAAAAAAAAAGGAATGTGGGATCTGATAAATAAAGCAATAAGGTGGGAGAGAGAGAGAGAGAGAGAGAGAGAGAGGGGGGGGGGAATCGATTACCAACACTCTCTCTTTCTCTGTGTAATTCTCCAAAAAAAATTCTGTGTTGTGGGTAGGCAGTTTTGTTCTCAGAGTTTTCTGGCTTCTGGTTCTATCCATTTCTTCCCAGCATTTTCTCTGGTCCAATTCTTTTCTATTATTTAGCCTCCGTCCCTTCCTGCCTCCTCCCTCCTGCTGTCCAGTCTTCACACGATTTTTAGAAACTCCAATATTCTCTGTTTCTTATAGGCTACTTTATTTTTATTATTATTCTGCTTTTTATGTGTCTTTTTTCCTTATCAAAAGGTCTTGTATTAGCCTCTTCTTGCCACACCTTTCTTTAACATGAACCACCTCAGTTTCCAACCGTATTGTGCTCTTCTTCCTGTTGTTTCGTTTTTCTGGTTCTTCCTGTCTCACTTGACCTGCTTCCTTCCCACATTTTCAATACCCCGTTCATATTCTTTTTAACTTCTCTTTAGTGTTTCTTGACGTCCAACCTATCTTACTACTACCCTTCTGTCCTCCCTCCCTTCCTCTTACCATCACTCATTATTTTCTCGCTTTCCTATTCATTACATTTATTCAGATGTATATAATTATAATTTCACTCATAGGCTTCTGTCGATGTGACTCACCTTCTGATTCTCTTGCAGAGATCGCATTTTATTTTATTTTTTTCTCTCTCTCTCTCTCTCTCTCTCTCTCTCTCTCTCTCTCTCTCTCTCTCACTCTGAAAAAACAGCCTTGCAGGCTTCGAGGCTTTGACTCATTCTATCGTACATAAAAAACTGAAACAGCAAGCTCTTCTAAATTTTCTTTCACAACCACCATCATCTGTTCACTCACACCTAATGACGACAAGGACCACAACCACCACCACCGTACACACACTCCGCCACCACAACTACCACTATCATCTGTCAACACCCACAGTCACCATTAAACCTGCTATCACCACATATATTGAATGTGACTGTCTGTTGTGTTTTTTTTTTTTTCTTGGAAGGGACGGTTTGCGAGCTTCTGGCCTTTGGTTCCTTCTTCGTTGCATAAAAAGAAAGTTTGTCCACAAACTCAATTGCCTTATCTAACATCACTGTCCACAAGTTCAGTTATCATGACTCCCACAGTCACTACAATCATCCATTGACACGTACAATCATCACAGTTATCACCATCATCAGTCAGCATACTCAGCCACCACAACCACCACCATTAGTCGTTCATACTCGTCTATACAGGCCAGGGTCACACAAAACCAACCATTCAGTCGTCTCCATGTTGCTGCTTTTACCTTCCTCTTTTGGAAGTCGTTCTTTGACATTGCAATATGACGGCCTACTTCGAGATTCCAGTAGAAAATGAGTATTATTTTTCAGGCTACTTCCAATCAAATATTTCCAATATCTTTGCGAATCGTTCAACGGGCTGCTCGTAATCAACGGTTGTGTGCTCGGTTTTGATCTTTAACTGGATAGTCTCAGATACTGTATAATCTGGCTTCATCACTATGCTTTTCTTTATTTAATTATCTTTTTACAGTATTTTATCTCATGCTTGCAATAGTCAACTCTCAGCTTACTGTGGTGTTCATTTGTATCCTCCTCCTTCATTCCATACCGACCTTCCAGTTGCCATTTTTCTCAGTCTCAGGTTTTCACTTATCAGTTTAGTTAACTTTAGTCGCTTTTCCTGGTTTTAACTATCTCTTACTCTCCACTTAAAGTCTGCGTTTTTCAGACTTTCAGTGTTGTCTGCTAAACTGATTAGCTCTCTCTTTCACCCTTTTTATATTGATATACTTTTTCCCATCTGTGCTGTCGTTCTTTCCCTGATTTTTCTAACCTTTTTTTTCTCTCTCTCAGTTTTCCTTTGTGTGGGCTTTGTATTCGTTGCCCCCAACCGACGGCTGGATGTTTTTTTTTTTTTTAATTGCTGCGGTATGTCATTTTCTCATTATTATTCATTTTCTTTTTCCCTCTGTTCTTCATTCTTAACCATAGTTATTTGCATCCTCTCCTCTCAAATTGGTTTCCTTTTTCTCCTCTACGCTCTTTCCACCTCTGTCTTTCTTCGCTCGACATTATTTTTCATCTTTTCTCCATCTAATACTCCTTTTTATAGTTCTCGCCCACTTGTTTTACACACACACAGACACACACACAGACTTATATATACATACACACACACACACACACACACACACACACACATATATATATATATATATATATATATATATATATATATATATATATATATATATATATATATATATATATCAAAATGATCGGATCTTGAATTTGGCTCTCTATTGTATTTTGTTTTTCTCTTTGAGGGAAGTGTTACTGCGGGCTCATGGCCTTTGGTTCCTTCTTCCTCGCATATATATATATATATATATATATATATATATATATATATATATATATATATATATATTTCAACTTTTCTTTGTATGCAGTTTGTCTACTCTATTACCCCTTCCTATTTTTGTTCTGTTTTCATTTCTTCCTTTGCCACATGCTTATTTGGTCAATTCTGCTCGCCCTTCCAAGTTATCCTACGCACAGCTGTCTTCCCCCATGTACACATTTTGTTTCTCAGTCTAAGTACGGCTTATTTACCTTACGCTAGTTACTTGGACTTGAACGACTCCAACAATATTATTGTCAACTTTCCATCGTGATTCTCGTTTCATAAAGAGTTTTAGGGTTGAACGATCATTCTGAAATTCAGCATGTAGGTAGTAGAGACGAGTGTTTTTCGATCCAACCTGAGTCGAATCACGGTGCTCTAGGTGAGCCATATCACACATTTGTTCTATCGAAATCTGTTTAAATGAATACGAGTATAGTTTGAACTAACCCTAGACTTTCGTAACTGATTACAGTTTCTCTCAAAGTCAAAAACAAGAAATTGACATATAGACAGGTGACGTAGAAATTATGGGGTATATTTTGACCGGTGAATTATTAACTCGTTATTGGTAGTCTTTCCAACTGGCAACAAGTGGTGCCAGGCACAACAAGCCTTGCCCGCCAGCAGTTATTTTATTGCTGTTTAATACTGAAATTTAGTGTCAGCATACACTTAGTCTAAGGTAATGGTGCAAGTGGTTTCAAGTTAGGCCTTCTGAAAATCCATGATCTTGCGTTTGACCTTTCAAGGTCACTCAAGGTCAAATGTCATGGTGCCAAATGAAAGTCCTATAATTATAGGACTTCCCATATCTTGTTACTAGTAAATATCTCTATTTTCAACGAGTTTCGAGTTATAGCTCCCTAAGTATCCGTGATCTTGAATTTGACCTTTCAAGGTCACGTATTGTCAAAGGTCATGCTACTAATTAAAAACACGTATGGAACTTCCTATACGTTGATAGCAGTAAATATCTCTGTCTTCAACCAGTTTCGAGTTATAGCCCCCTGAATATCCGTGACCTTGAGTTTTATCTTTCAGGGGCATTCAAGGTCAAAGGTCTTGGTGCCAAATGGAAGCGCATATTAGGAGTTATGTTCAGAAGAGTAAATACATCTTCAACCGTTTTCAAGTTTTAGCCCTCTGTAAATACGTGACCTTGATTTTGACCTTTCAGGGTCTCTCGATGACTAACGAAATCTGAACACTTTCCCACTTATCCTGAGAGTTTCATGTAATTTCATTCAGCCGTTTTTCCGAAACTTTGCTAACAAACAAACAAACTCGATGAAACGCAATAGCTCGTCGGCCTCCTTCCGGGCGAGGTGAAAAGGTAACCACCCAGGATAACACTTTTGACTGAAAACGGGTTAGGTTCTTCATACAAAGTATTTGATGAGCAGAGCCGAATCCCACGTTGTGTTCTTTAGGGTGGACGACTTTGTCAGGTCAACACAAGATGATTTTATTCAGTGCAGGAGAGATTCTTCCAATTTTTGGGGTTAGAAATAGCCTTTAATTCCCCCGTCATTACTACGGATCCGTGTGCAGTTGAATATATTCACCTGGTAACAGCAGAAAAAAAAAGAAAAAGAAAAAAAGAAAGAATATGCTATCGGACTGAAGAGGGTAACTCAAATTCTCACCGTCTCTAAAGCGTGGTAACAAGCACAGCAACACATCAGCCACGACGCATCCTGCCGCAGCCACCACGCCCAGGTATTAAATCTATGCCATCCAGACCCGTCATAAATCTTTGAAGGAAAAACCGCCTTGTGAGAAATTGCCGTTGTGTCTTGAATCCTTGATCTTGTTTTCTCATCCAGCCGGTTTCTGGATGGAAGGTGAGGGATGTTAGGGATGTTGTTTTCCATTTCCTTTTCTCTTGACAGTAGGGTGTAGAAAAACGATAATATTGGAGTTAGAAACAAATTATATCGTATATACATTATCATAGGAGATTACACTTATCGCTCTCCACTTATGCTTGCTTGTTTAAATAAAAAAAGTATACGTACATTTACCTGTAAGGGGGCAACATTGTCTAGAAACGAAACGCAAGTCTTGGTGGAGTGTGTACGAGGCAAAAGAGACTGATATTACGCAGCCCATTACGGAGGATGCTAAAGAAAAACTAGGAGACTGTTATGAGGAATAACTAAGAGAATAAGAGTTATATAAGACCATGATTAGGTTGTTGGAAGGAGAGGGGATGAATATGAAAGAGTAAGGGTGAATCCCCCGAGCGAGGACCAATGGACGATATAGCTCTACAAGGCTAGGAGAGATGGAAGAGTGATGAGAATGTACGAGACTGAAAGAGTGAGGAGAACGAAAAAGTCTTAATGTAACAGAAGAAACGGAAAAGTACTGATGGAGGGGAGGTGCTCTGTGAGAGGGGAAGAAACTGAGCAAACCGAAATTGAGCAGACTGGTAAGGTAAAGTTATGCACGCGACGTCACAGTATGACTGCAAGGGCATGGGACGATTCTGAGCAACTTGAGAACATAGGAATTACAGATAACAGGAGGCATTTTAATCTATGATGAGGTTATCTGTAAAAAAAAAAAAAAAAGCTAATACTACTACAATATAACCAACACGTAAGCGAATAATAAGGGAAAGAGGAAGACTCTCCCCCACCCACCACAGCATCCTGTAAAATGGACAAGAGAAAGAAAAAGCTTGTTAGAAAGAAAACGCATGACAATTTTATAGGAGAGGAAGAAGGTAAAAGACTATGCTAAGCCACAGTTTAAGTAACTATATTCCTACCTGTGAGAATAAGCACGGAGTTACGAATGTTTTTCTTGTCCTAGTGTCTCAGCTGTTTCATTAACTAATGACGCTAGCTCAGCTTTTGGTAGAACCTTGTTATCTAGAGGGGAATGGAAATTTTGTGGGAATGTTATTAGTTTGTATGGCTATATTAATGCCATATTCTTTCTTTGCCAGCTTGTTCTGCTTGTTTATCCTTCTCTTGCTCTGTACTGGAGTGGTTATGATCCGATTTTGTTCATTCTACGCATAAGTTGTTTCTGTTTTGCAAAGCCCTGGATATATCACGGCATTTTCATGGTGGCTTTTTTTGTTTTTTTGCTGTATCCATTCTTGTACGTTAACTGTGGTACCCTAGAGCGAGGTTTATTCCAGAGCCTCTATTAATCTTCGTAATTAACTTGTTTAGTGTAACGAAGGGATATACTGTACGAGTACATCAAACTGCAGTAATAGTGCTGCTGAATCATATGTTATCCTGGTACGATCAGATGTTCTAAGATGATTTCTGACTATTACAGACGCCTAAGTGTTCCTAAGTATTTATAATGAGGCCCGAAATATAATTTTTATAATCAGCTCTTTTAGACTATGAAAATGGAATTTGGTTTTCCAAAATCTACTAGACTTCCTTATTCACTTTCGAGGTTTCTGCCTATTAATTAGCAGTAAATTAATGTCCTTCATTCTAATGTTTTTACATCCTTTAATGCATTCAGTAAGCTGTCATGCCGGGTATATAATTATACAGTATTTATATCAGATGATCATAAAAGACTTGTTTGTTCATCCCGGTATTTAAATTGCTGATTTTGTAAATGTTGCATCACATAAGAGTAAGCCTCTACATTTACGTTGTACCGAGTCTGTATTTCTGTGGGGTTGAGTGCTTCCCTGCAGTACAGAATAACTCTTCCATTTGTATTATTGTTTCCATGACATAGAATAAACGTCTCGAACTTTAACAATTAATTCTCACTTAAGGAACCATCTTAAGAATGTTGCTGTTCTGCCAGTAACATGAAATATTCATGTGTTGTCATACATTGCATTTCATCAAATATGTACTCTTTGATATTAATGAGCATACCCTGTGTCAGGGTCACCGTTTCTTTACTTGACCTTCTTACAGAATGTTTTTTCACACTATTTTTTACACTGGCACTCTGGCTCAGTGGCTGGACTGATATATATATATATATTTCCATTTATGGTCGTTTATATTCCGTGTCTGGGAGGGTAGAGCGAACAGGAGGTAAATATCAAAGGTGAGTGAGAAGAGTATCTGGGGGAAGTGGAGAAAGTAGTAGCAGTAGTAGTCAGGTGGTAGTACAGTAACGGAGAACATTTTTCTACAGAAGTGAGAGAGAGAGAGAGAGAGAGAGAGAGAGAGAGAGAGAGAGAGAGAGAGAGAGTTGTACCCTGTACTTAGAAAATACGGGTAATATATTACGAATTGCTTATGAGAATGTCATCTGCTTGGGGAAAAATCCTCTTCAGGTTTAACCACCGTGTGTGAGAAAAGGATAGCAAAACGAAGCAATGAATTAGCTGGGGCAGAGAAGAAAAATACCATGGTTGTATGAAAGATCAGACACATATGTGTTTCTTAGAAAGGCAGAAGTGGAAATGTCTTCCTTTTTGCACTCACTCAATGTACAGTTGTGAAAAAAGAACGCATATTTACATAATGGTTTCGTAATAAGATCATCATCTCATTCGTTAGCGTTCATACAACTCTGATTAAAAAAAAAAAAAAACGCAATTAAACGTAGTAAATACTTTCGACATTTTTTTCTACGTGATTTTTACTGTATGCAGATTTTTTTTTTTTTTTTTTTTTTTTTTTAATACAAACGATTGCTACTGTTTCCAACCCGTTTTGTGCCGGAACCATTGTCGGCTTCTGCGCCCTACTCCCGTGCCAAGGGTGTGGGGGGCTCACTGGTCCCAGTGCTAGCCTTTTTTTTTTTTTTACCTTTTTTTTCACGAATAGACCTGAAAAGTGGTTAAAATAAGGCTAGTGATAGTACAAGTGCTCACCCTGGCTGTTTTCCGCCTGGATCACGTGTTTTTTTTCCAGCATGCCCAGATTTGCGTCAGATGGATTCTTTCACATACCATCAGCGGCTGATGTGGATAGATAGTTTATTTTCGTGTGGAGTGGGTGGATGCATGGAGTACTTATAGTAGGTAAGAGCATCCTGGTTTACGTAATGCGGCCACAGTCGGAAGTATGATGACGTGAAGTTAGGGTTCAGTGCTGATTTTACGTATTTGCACATTCGCTTTTTTTTATGTTATATTGGTATGAGGCATTATAAACACTCATATAAGGCACTATAAACATTAATGCTTCACACACTTAGGCCTACATTAGTTACGTTAAGTCACACATTTCATACGTTATTTCTTTACGTTACAGGATTTCATTATTTGCTTCTATTTACTTTCATTTACTAATATTTTCATTATATGCTGTATTTATACTCACACACACACTTCCCCTGTTCCTTTGTTCAATAATTTTCTAATGTATGGTACTCTATAAAGGCCAACATCGCAGTCTTTGTTCTCATACCTTGTGTCCTTTTTCTTGTTCTATGGCTGTCTTGTGGTGGTGGCACAAACTTTACATTGCCGCTGACGGCTTTTTCTGGTTTCTGTATAGGTATACCAGAGAAGACTCAAATACTTTTGTGCAAACATGTGCGAAACCGTGTCCGTATATATGCGGACTTGGCATTCTGTGCCAGTATTGGTTCGTCCGTATGTACTGTATACAGACATGGCATTCTGTGCCAGTTTAGGTTTGTCCCTATTATATACGGACATGGCACAGAACGGATTAATCATGTGCTCCACTTTGGGACCATTTAGTGAATTTTTCTCCAAATTAGCGATGCATTTCATACTTTTGTGACTTGTCTTATTATTACTATGGTCCCGGCGCACGACTCTGAGGTTATCATTATCGTACACTGTCAACCTACCCGTCAACAGTGCTTCCGATTTCGTGTATAATATGATATGCATATGATTCGTGTATAATATGTTCGTGTATAATAATATTCGTGTATGAGTTATTCGTGTATAATAATAAGATTCGTGTAGGCCTATATAAGATTCGTGTATAATATAATACGAAATAGGACTCACTGTTGACTGATAAGTTGCTAGGGTACGATATTGACAACCTGAGTTGTGTGTCGCGACTATAGTTGCGGTGTTATATAACTGTACTTGGGTAAAATTTTCATGCTGATGTCACTGAATTTCTGAAGAATTATAAGTAGTTCACTTATTTCCCCTCTAAGTTATGTAATAAAAAAAAAAAACTTCCATTATTTTTATCGTTATTCTAAATTTCGCTGCCGGCTAAAGGAATAATTTTGGTGGCCCTTGGCTGCACCGTCTCGAATTTATCTTCGTCTGTAATAAGATTATAGGACCAGTACTGTACACAATATGTTAACTGTGTTCTAACTAGTAGCCGAAAAAATCTGGAAATTATTTGGAGTGTTCAGTCTTCAGAGCAGTGTTGGTTAATGGAAAGAGCAAAGGTGCAAATGAAAAAGAAAACGGGGAAGGGAACAGTGGAATGGTAAAAAGATGTAGCAAGGAAAATATAAAGGAATGGCGAAAGAAAGAACGAAATGGGGGGACGTAGGTGAACAGCAAGAATAATGAAGTAAAATGCAAGTAAGGTAACAGCAGAGGGAGCTGGGAGAAGGGAATGAGGTGTAGAATGAACGAGAGAATGACTGAAAACGAGTAAAGATGAGTGAGCGAGAGGAGAGGGAAAAAAATGGGAAGTGTGGTGCAAAGTAAGGAAATAAACAGAAATTTGAATGACATGTATAAATGGAGGGATATATTTAGACAGATGGGTATTGAAGCTGGGAAATGGCGAGAATGTGTCCGGGAGTCAGTAAAGATAAATCTACTGAAGCACAAAGGAAGAAGGTAAGTGTGTAGACGAAGTAATAGATTTGTGGGAAAGAAAATGAATTGAAATGTGGGCTAGGAGGAGCGCGCGAGCACACACACACACACACACACACACACACACACACACACACACACACACACACACAAGGAGAGAGAGAGAGAGAGAGAGAGAGAGAGAGAGAGAGAGAGAGAGAGAGAGAGAGAGGGAGAGAGAGAGAGAGTACGAGGAAGGAGGATGTTTGGTAGGGTTACTGAAATGTGAGTGATTGTAATGAGAGTCAGGAAGACCAGAACTATGAGTCCATAAAAAGATATGTATACAGAAGCTGGCAAGAGAGAGGGTGTACGGAAGAAGGAAAGTTATATTTTATATAATCAGCATAGAGTCACGGTATCTCTTGCAAATTATTCTTTCATCGATGACCAGTTTGCAATCCTTGGAGGTAAATTAAATTTAAGAGTTTCAATGTTAGTTAATAATGTATTAATTATATTCGTTAATATACCTGTAATTCTGAATGGCAAATTCCCTAGTCGACGATAAACAGTGGCTCGAGTTCCAGAAATAAACACTATTCATCACTGGGTGCAGCTGAAGAATTCAAGGTCAACCTGGTCAACAAACCCGCTTCTCAACGGTAGCATAATATGCTGCTGGTCACTCATGGCTCCAAAGAAACCGACTTGAGAAGAAATAAAATATGTTATCCAAAGTAATGTTGTGTATAGTTCACAGTGAGAAGCTGTAAACCTTCCAGCAATATGGTAATCCCCAAATTACCAGTATATTATTTCTCTTATTTAAATACCGGCCATCGCAAAGTAAGTGTGTGTGTGTGTGTGTGTGTGTGTGTGTGTGTGTGTGTGTGTGTGTGTGTGTAATTCAGATATTTTATTTGATTTTAACCAAATTTGGTAGAGGGATTGGCAGAGGGGTAGGGAATAAACTTTTTTTTTAGAGCAATAGATGAAAGGTTGAGGTCGTAGGACTGGGTTTAAAAACCTAGCAGATCAACATAAGCATTTAGTCCGATTTATAGCAAGCTTCGTGGACGGGTTCAAAGGAATACAAGAACAAAGGTGGACGATTTTGAAAACATTCGCGCTGAAATCAGGGTCACAGGACGAGATCAAAATTAGAATCTTGTATATCTAAGTGAAGAGTAACTAGTTTCAATCTTGTATGGGCCAAATTTGTTGGAAGGGTTGAGGATCAACCAATAGAGTGAAAATGTTTGTAAGGACGACAGGTCAAAGGTCAAGGTCCCAGGTCAACTTAAAATCTTATTATCTGATAAACGCCAAACTGTGAGGGGGGGATGGGGTAAATAAAGGCTAATGGGATTTGATTCTGAGAACACTCAGCCCAACGACAAGGTCACACACACACACACACACACACACACACACACACACACACACACACACACACACACACACACACACACACACATCAAAGTTACATGACAAGTTTGGGTTGGACAGATAGGATCTGAGCTAGACCGAGCTTGATAGAAGGGTTAACCCTTCAACGGCAGCAGCGTGTGTCCTTTATTTATTTATTTATTTTTTTACTCATGTCGCTGCTATGGCAGATTTGGGAAAAATAACATGTTTTCATGCACTGTTGTGACCGACTTATACTCAAGCAATTTTTTTTTTCAATTATAATCACGCAGTCTTCAATCTTGTCACTAATGTTTGAAAGAAATTGGAATTTGGAGGTCTCAAGGCAGTCCAGGGCCATAGAGAGAGCAAGTTGATTGGAGGTGTTTTGTGCAGGTGGCAAGCGTGACGCACCCAGGCAGCGATTTTTTTTTTCCAGGTCTAATTGTTTGTCCAGTCATATTGGCCATGGCACATCGAGTGCCTCAGGAAAAGTCTCGGCAAGGTCGCACCTTCGGCATCCCCCCAAACAAAATAAAGTGTTATGGTGGGTTAGGCGAAAGTTGGTTAGGTGCAGGTTGGTTTAATGTCAAAACACAGCTTTTCTGATGAGCTTTTGGTTTGACAGACTTTCATCTTTACTCGGACGAAAGTGCGACGTTGCCGAATCATTTCTTGCTGACCTCACTCGACGTAGCCAGTATGACTGGATGACTAAATGTAAAACACACACACACACACACACACACACACACACACACACACACACACACACACACACACACACACACACATCTGGGCAGGTGCAAGACAGCAGTGCAAGTGGCGCCACACTGTGCGTTTGACAGGTGACTTTCGTGCTTTATTTCAGTATAAAACTAGTTATTCAGTCATTTTAAATCACAAGGACACTAAGGATTGCACTGCACTGTGCTACAGAAGTAACCTACAAGCGCAAAAAACAACCACACTAAAGATAAACATGCTACGTAAGTGTAATAGTAATGGAGATGACACCACAAGGTATTTCTAATATTTGTTGCATTTTCTCACTCAGCATGTCACTTATTATCACTTATCACTACAAAGTCAGTTGTAATGTACCGGTACTTAAGTAACAATTCTGCAAAGTAACCACGTGAGGAGAAAAATGTAGCACTTGCCTTCACCAAATGTAATTAACTTAATTTTTTTCTGCCACGTATTACTACTCGTGCATTTACAAAGTAATTTTCTGTTATGCAAGTACTTTCCATTGGTCGTATAAAACAATAACAATCCAGAATAATTTCATAGTGACTAACACTTAAACTTTCTTTAGTGTGTTGTTTTACTATTTATTAGTACGGTAATTATCGTATTTATAATCTTACATGCATAACCACGATATTTATACACATTTACACTTTTGTCTGGCACTTAGAAGCATTCAGACGTGTGGCAAGCACAGAAACACTCTTCCATACAAAGGCCAACCTTGCACTTGATACACATATGTAGTCATAACTTTCTTCCTCACGTATTCCGTATAATTTTCGCATGTTGTCAAAAAATATATCAATTTGATTATTATCACTTAGTACTACAAAGTCACTTACAAGTTACTGAAGTAATATACTTACGCAGAGTATTCAGATGAGGGGAAAAATGTAACACTTACCCTCACCAAAAATTGCCAATAACTTACTTGCTTATTTATTATTATTTATACCTTTACAAAGTCATTTTCATTCCCTGTAAGCACATCACTGTTCTTATAAAACTATAACAATCCAAACTACCTTCATAGCGAGCTTCATTTTCACTATTGATAGTGTGTTGTGCACTGCAGTGTTACTCACTTTTGTCTGCATACTCACTATCACACCAGTTTCACATTTTGGTATATGATGTGGGGGAGGGGAGTTAATTGGGAGAAACTGGGCAATATCCCCACATCATGGTGGCCAGTGGGTGACTGAGTGATACAATACTCTCAGGCAGTCGGGGAAGGAGGACCCACATACCTCACTCATCAAGCATAATCAAGAGTTAGGCTTGAATAATCGATCATGAAAAATATAATACAAAAAAATCCTGTGATCTTCTGAAAGGACTGCTTCAGCCACCATCAGAATCCTTGAACGACCATCACAGTCTAAAGGTTAAACGTCAGGAACTGAACAACATATTCTTAAGTACAACTGGTCGAAGTTGAAGACAAAATCTAATATTCAGACCTAGCACCAACACTCTTCGAGTGCCTTTTCTTGTTTTGACGCCCAGTTTTCCCAGTCAAGAGTGGGTTTTGTCTTGACTGGCACGTGTGTGTGTGTGTGTGTTTGTTAGAGCAAAATAACTTAAACAATTGTGAATGAAATTTGTTAGAAGTCAGCCAAGGGGATGTTCTTGAGAACATTAGATCAATGGTCAAAATCTCAAGAAAATGTCAGGTTCTGACTTAGAAAGTGCAACTTCTTCGTTTTTTTTTTTTTTTTTTTTTTTTTTTTCATTGGGACCATACTTGGTGGAATTCAGTTTTCAAAACAGTCATTCAAAATTAATGCCACAGGGCTAGAGGTAAAATGTCGACCTTTTAGTCGGTGTGGTAACCAAATAAATAAAACAATATTCATTAGATTCGGAACAAACATTAAAGAAGAACTTAAGTTATTAAGTGGGTTGTCCTGGATTTTTTTTTAAAGAACAATAAATCAGAGGTCAAGGTCACAGCACAAAGATAAACCTTTTTCTCATTCCATACCAGTCTTCGAGAATGGGTTCAGGATTAGGGAAAGATAAGGTGATTCTATTTTCAGAAGTCAGTCAAACATGAAAGCCACAGGGCAAAGTCAAAGTGTTAGGTTCACTGGCAAGGTTAAATGAAACGGTTTTGACTCCATTTGGACGAAAGTTTCTTGGGGTTAAAGGCCACCAGACCTGAATAAAATCATTTGATTTTGAGAGCTCCTTGTTGAAGGTAAAGGTCATAGGTTTGACCCTTTGACCAGGTGGTAGGTGTGGATGTTTCAGTCTCTATCATTGATTATTTATATCCTTCTCATCTCCCTTTAACATACCTACTATCATCAGGACAAGTGGACCCCAGAAGTAGGTTCGACATGGAAATGCAACACAAACAGTGTACGGGTATTTTAGTTCTTTTTGTTGATAGGATTTACGAATGTTTAATAAATTTGTTCAATGGTTGCCAGAATTAAATACTGTAATGTCGAAAACTGATTTAAAAAAAAAAAAGTAACTGAATACCCGTTAAGTACACAAAGCAAGTCAGGACAGTGAAATATTTTACTTGCAGTGGCATACGTTTATACAGTACCAACACCAGCACTGATTTTTCCATAACTTAAGATACATCCCAAGGTTATGTAAGTGAACAGCAAGCCATTTAATAACTGAAATCTGGAGTACAGCATATAAATGTGAAGTCCAATAATATGACTACTAGTGACAAACAGCATGGAACAAAGAACGAAGTAAGTTGAGAAAGTGGCAAGAAAGCCAGTGTTGTAGGCCATTATTTAAGTGAGTCAAGAATAAAGCATAGTTGGGGTAACAAGCCACAGATTTGAAAATGGATGATAGAAAATAAGGGGATGAAGTAGGACAATGAAGTAAAGGAGATAAGACAACTGCCAGGGAAGCAAATATTAAAGCAAGAGAGGTAATATATGGAGGGAAGAGAGTATACATGTAAAATAGCTGAAGCCTGAAATCTAAGGAGTTACTGAGACAGATAGCGCAGAAAGGTATACCAATAAAATAGATACAAATATCTTTAAAAGTTATTGCCGCTAAAATAGCAGACGAATATCTGATGAATAATATGCCATAAGAGGCGAGCACCAGATGACAAAGTAGGAAAGGACTGAATGCATATTAATGAAAAATGTAGAAGGGTGGAACTGAAAGAAAGAGGAACAGAAGAGAGAGTGAAACGCAAATTGATCCAACGTAATGACAGGGCTTTGCGTCAGTCAGTCGGAGGTTTAATGAAGGCAGGGTGAGCGACACGAAGGAGTATGAGACAGGACATGGTGAATGGAAATGAACTAAAGGAGTTTACCCCTTCTGTTCGTTGGCGTCATTTTCTTTTTGCCTTTACCCCTTCTCAACAGTGACGTATTAGTATAGATTGTTCTTCCATATAGCTTCGATTTTATTCAGCTTTATTTATTAATTAATTTATTTATTTATTTTACTGTTTGGTTAGTAACAGTATTTGTTTACCCAAGGGTCGGCAATCACATTTGACCAAATACCCATGTCAAGAGCTCGGAGCATCGCCGTCTCCCTGGCCAACAGGAACTACAGGAACTACTAGTTTTATGGCTGTACTGATATAACATGATAAACCAAGATGTTTTTCATTTAAAGACAAGAAAAAATGAGAGAGAGAGAGAGAGAGAGAGAGAGAGAGAGAGAGAGAGAGAGAGAGAGAGAGAGAGAGGGATTAAATGCTTTTGGGGTCGCGATCTATGAAACTCGTCTCATGGTGCCGTGGCTACCATTTCGCGGGGTCGCCTGCTGGAGGATTGAAGCTTCAATTCAAATTCAGAGTACGATTGAGCTAGAGTAGTCCCACAGTACCAGGAGTTCCGGTGAATGATAAACTTCTGTTTTTATTTACAGGGCATACGATTCTTGTATAGAAAATACGATAATTTGGGGGGTTTGATACAAAAATCCGAATGTCAAAAGTTAACATATAAAATCTGGAATGGAGCGGGCAAAGGGCATCTCGTAAGCCTGCAAAAATTGGCTGGTCTTATTTTCTAGACATAAGTTGCGTTCATACTTCTTTATCTGCTTTTATCTGGATGGGTCTCGTAAACCCCAGAAAACTTAAAATTACGCCGGTGGGGTAATTTATCCCTGTTTGCCGACCGACCACTGGTTTACGCTTTCACTATTAAACGTCCTTCCTAAGCAAAGTGTAATCTTCTGGTGGCAGCAAGAACAAACTAAAAGTGCACCATCGATTGCGTACGCCATCGATTGTTGTTTATCAAGTTGTTGGTAATGTTCGAAGTTTGTGTGTTATAGTGTAACAGTATATATTTGAGCGTTATCAGCATGAATTGTGCTTCTCTGCACTAGTTTTATAGATATCAGTGCAACTAATACTGCCGGACAACTCTGCTGTCTAGAAATACAAACGTCTCTCAACCCCTCCTCCGAAGGTGGAAGTTACAGTATAACACGGAATGGCCACTTCAGTCTGCAGTCCACTGGCTTCACGTCTGTATGAATCAGAAGCTTTAAGTACAACTAACACGGCTATTGACAGACCAGTTTGCAGATCAATGTGCCCACATCGTGGCCCGTCCTGGGGAGTTCCAACATAATGAACATTTTTTACGAGTGTTACGTGAATTATATGTGGCAGTTTGGTGTGTTGAGGATATATGAATGAGAAGGAGAGTGTATAAAGATATGCAGGAGTACAAAAGAACGACAATATACTTCCCACTATTATTTGTAAGACTTATGCATGGGAGACTATGAATATGTAAACGAAGGTCCATCAGAAGGCTCCTCACGACTAATTAGTTCCTCCAGGAAAAGACCGATAGAAAAAAAAACTATTACATAATATCAGAATCTCAACACGAGAGACTTATATGCTTTAGGTTTACTTTTTTTATTGTGCATTAGAGATAAAAATCGAAAATGGAGCAACGTATTATTGTGAATATTAATTAGCTAATTAGATTATAAATGATTATAACTGGATAAAGCTGGAATGATTGACAAGGCAGTGGAAAGATGTACTGTAGGTACTTTTTAAAAGGGTAGGAGAAAAATGAATAGTTAAATATGTAGCACATAGCTTTTTTCCAAATTCATGCCTGCTGTTTCCTCCTAATGACATGACTCATTTCCTGTGAACAAGTAATTTTCTTCTAGGCGGCACTACTAAACTAAACGAAAGATTCTGGTAACAGCAGAAACATAACAGTTAAGACCTCATCGGAGTGCAATGGTTAAGTTGGCAGAGAGTAACAAGTTGGTCATATGCAAAACAGATGGGTGGACAACCTGGCAGTAAAGGATTTTGGGGTGTGTAAGTATCTGTTGCAAAGATAAAAGGCTGATGAGTTAACAGTTGGTGAAGCTGTGGATTTGTTTGAGCTTCTTGAACAAATCTGAGACTAATGAAGGAAGTCAGTATATATTTTGGTTCTGACTTTGAGTGTATTTGAACACTTAGTGCATGACTCATTCGGGCACAGTGGCATAATATGATTGAGGGTGTCATTACTCTTTCTTAAAGAATAATCATCAATGTACTGAAGAGGTTGTCAGAGAGGCCATAACTATATAGAATATATTAATCAAAAGGTACGCAAAATGTGACTGGGAGAACGTAATAACATTCAAGGGGTTAACCCAATACCTGTGTACAGTACCTTGTAGTTCATAATTATACTTTCTCTCTGCCAATGTTCGTATATTTATAACTTTTGCAATTATTGAACATAGTCTATAAATCTCATATACCTGCATTGTATTTATACTGCAAGTGACAAATATTTAACCATTTTGGTTCCATACATGTAGAAACTTTATTATGTAATTCTTATAACTTTTTATGTGATGAAACTTTGCAGACAATTCAGGATCAAACATGAAAGACATTCTTGTGATATAATCTAATACTTCCTTCCTTCAATTTGTTCCTTGAAAATTTTTCTGGAACCAAAATACTAAAGACAGACCCCAAACAAGGATATACTGTACAGTACGAGTATCTCCTATGCGATACAGGGGAGACACAAAATATTATTACGTAGCTGTCAGTGTTATCGGAGAGTGTGTAATGAAAGATTTGGTGTTGATACTGGGCGGAAATACACTGAAGTAAAGTACTCTAGCTATCACTAGTCATCATGGAGATGAGTCGAATGGAGAAAGTTAATCAACGTTTGTGTTTAAAACATCTCTCCGAAAGTAACGAAAAATGTCTTGAAAAAGGCCTACAGAAGTCGTCAGAGTAGTGAAGTGATTTAATGGATGGATTTAGCAAGAAGCAAAGGCACATGGTTTTGACAGACGATAATATATAGACCGGTTGGTAGAAAAGCTGACAAATTGAACATATTACTCCTCACTGTATGCCGTTACCCTTTTAACAACTGAACTTTAAATTCATGGAGATTTGGCGTGTAATGTATTGACTTGGACTAAGTAATGGAATAAGAGCCGGAAGAGGGGAGACAGGAAAAAGGGGAGAGTGCAGAGTGTGATGAATGAGAAAAAGGGAAGAGGGAAATAGTATGGAAATTCTCAAAAGAGCGTCATTCTTCTGTGTCATCATCCTGCATCAAAACATCCATTCAGGGATGTTTAGACGGCAGGGGGGTGGGGAAGGGGTAGTATGGTAGGGGAAGAGAGAGAGAGAGAGAGAGAGAGAGAGACTGAAGAGGGGGGGGGGAGGAGAAGGAAGAGAAGTAAAAATCAGGCAAGGGAGAGGAAAATTATTTCCAGTGATGAAGGTAAAACATTGAACAATGGTTTGCAAGGATACATTACAGACGTTCATTAAAAAGTAAAAAACTCTAGATTCATAGAAGGTACCACATATGAGATGAGACAGGAAGGCATGGAAGCTATCGTGGTGTCCTTGGTCGAACTCTGGGGTCAACGGTGACGTTAAGTATATACATGATTTAAAAGCGTTAAAGATAGATTGCCAGTTGTGTGAGGTAGGATGTACTGTACAGTACAATATTGTTATTTTTCTCGAAGGCACTAACGAACATAATATGGTCTGAATTTTTGTTTGTTTGTTTTGTTTTTGACGTCAGAATTAGGATCATTTATATCTCTGGACTGTGTCGTTTTTGTATGTTAATATAAATGTTCAAAGACGATAACGTATAATTAGAGAATAAGTGTGATGTATTTTTCAGGGTTGGTAAACAACCGGAATGACTGATTGGTCATATTAATCATTGCTTTGCATAGCCTTTGTTTTATATTTGGTACACCTAGCAAACAATACTGATGTTTTTAACATAGTTTTTATCTTGTTTCCCGTCAACACAGAGGGTGAACATATTTGAAACTTTGCGTTTTAATCTGTGTAGGACGACGGATCATAAATAAAACCTAATACTTGTGACGCTTCTCCGTCTATGTGTTGTAACAGTGAATAATTTGCAACACTAGTGTTGGGCAGTAATGTCGCCACATCCCCACGTCACTTCGGGGGATGGTGCTACAGGCCGATGGCAGTGATGGGCGGGAGTTGTTGCTATTAATAATAATAATATTAGCCTATTATTATTATTATTATTATTATTATTGTTATTATTATATTTATTATTATTTCTGTTATTATTATTATTATTATTATTAGTTATTATTATTATTTCTGTTATTATTATTATTATCATTATTATTATTATTATTATTGTTATTATTATTATTGTTTATTATTATTATTATTATTATTATTGTTATTATTATTATTATTTCTATTATTATTATTATTATTATTATTATTATTATTATATTTATTTTATATTATTATTATTATTACTATTATTATTATTAATTATTATTAATATTATTATTATTATTACTACTACTACTTCTACTACTACTACTACTACTGCTGCTGCTGCCGCTACAACTACTACCACCACCACTACTACTACAACCACTACTACTGCTACTACTACCACCAGCACCACCACCACTACTACTACTACTACTACTACTACTTGCTCCACTCTGTTTCTGACGAATATGGCAACTACAACATCTCTTGTCTCTCAGGACGCGCGATGTCCAGTTGCTGTATTTCTAGCCCGTCTTCCACGCATCATAGGAATCCCTAAGTACAAAATGATCGAATTCACCTACTTAGGTTTAGGTCAGGACATCACTTAGGTCTCCTCGGTTACCATCTTAGATTTGTCATGGGTGGAATCACAGATGGCGCTTGTCCCACACACCACACGTAATGGAGCAGCGCACAGCAGATGCCAGACTAAGATAAAGACACAACATCAACCGAATAGCAAGCCTAGAGGACGACCCCAGAGAGGCAGTTGCATTCCTGTGGTCGACGGATCTGTTCGGCCAGGCAGACCAGAATTGATCAACAACAACTCTAAAAATAATCTGGACAGTAATGTTTGACTTGTGGTGCATCAATGTAATAAATTCTTACTTTTCATTTATATTATTTACTTTTCTTCTTTCACTTTATTACTTTTCATTTACCTTTACACATGAATTGTTTTATTCACATTCTTCTCCCAGTCATCAGCATTTTTGTCATCTTCTTTAACTTTTTTCAAAGCCCGTACAACTTTTCTCATATTAATATATTTTCATTTCTTTCCTCCATTTCTTTTTGATAAACATTATTTTATTTTTTTTTTCTGATTCATACACTCCTCTAACGTAAGTCCTCCTCCTATCCTCATTTTTCTCTTCTTATTTTTCGTTCACGTTTTTTTTTTTTTATTACAGATCTTTTTGACATGCACAGTACTTGCCTCAGTCACCATTGTTTACCTCATTCTTACCACCATCATTTCTTGATTTCTTCTTCTTCTTCTGACTCCGCCTTTAATTGTTCTTTTTCGTTTATTTCCTCTTTTCTGCTTTTGGTTTAGTTCCTCTGCCACTTGTGTACTATCCCTGCTTCTCTTCCTTTCCTCACTCCCATCGCTGTAACATACTTTCTTAAATCTACTTCCTCCTCTTTATCCATCCATTTCTTTTGTACTCGTAAATGGTTTAAAGTTCTCCAACCGATGTGGCACTAAAATGTTTACATCAGAGGGGTGGTTGGAATTTATTGGCTGCATGATGTCACTCAGCGATAAATACCTAGACATGTACGGGTTATATGTCAGGAATGAGTAAACTAGCTCCGGGCCACAACGCTCCTAATGGGGCCAAACAGGATTCGGTGATTGGTAGCAGAAATATTATAGTAGAATCCTGTCCATTTAATTATTGTGAAGCACACACACACACACACACACACACACACACACACACACACACACACACACACACACACACACACACACACACACACACACACACTCATACACACACACACACACACACACACACACACACACACACACACACACACACACACACACACACAGTCATTCTTTTTTCAAGCACAAATTCAGGATAAACCAGCATTCTATGCCACGGTCATTCAGCTTTATGCTTAGTTTTGTCAACACAACCCACCAGACGAGAACTCTTTCTTGGCTTCCGTGACCAATGCAGTTGTTGCTGAATTGGTATGTGCAAGGATTATGAACAAGAAAAACTCTCAGAATTATTAATTAACTTCAGTCATTATTAATATTTGCAATATTTCAGAAATACAGTAAAAATCTCAGGACCTGGGACTGTTTCAAGGGAATTAAAAATACTAGCCTTTCCTTCGGAATCCGGGGAAAGTAATCCTATTCTGAGGGTCATAGACACAGCTGTTTGTCACCATATCTGACAGACCTGGATAGACTGCGTAGTACGTAATGTGCATGTCATTTGGTATGGATAGAAGAATTGGGAAAGTCTGCAGTAACACTCGCGTTGATAATGTTAGCCAAGGAACTTATTTTAGGTGAGAGCAAGGGACATGAGTTAGGAAACAGGAGTCCCATCTCTCCCTACTATTCCTGCATTGGCTTCGGAAATACTGGCCCGTTCGGCTGGTGCTAAAACATTTGTATTGGGAACCTAGTCCTACCAGTAAAGCTTGTTGCTGTGTTTTGCAAAAATAATTGGCGAATACACGCTGAGGCGTCACTACTTCAATCCATGTTAATTTCAAATTTTATTCATCAGTTTATAATATACATCATCAACAGTCCTGATCATTAAAAAAGTTAAATTTATTTTATAAACTAAGTATTATTCTTACATATGTGCAGGTTTTCAAATTTCACTGAATATAATGGTGGTAGGTTGTGGCGACTATCATCCACTCACTTGAGGTAGTGCTGCCTAGTTCTTCCTTAGCCTTTTTCTGTGCCTACCCTCCTCTCTTCCTATTTTTCCCATCTTTCCTGTCACTTCGTATTGCTTTTCTTTCCTTTACAGGTGGCTTTACATTGAGTGACAAGCCAAATGGTTTCCTGTAAGCCAAAAAAACATTTACAACGCTGGGTGGTAACCATATAACCAAACCATACGTGCTCCCTACGTGTCAATAAGTGGGTTGGTGGAGGGTTAGTGCCCCTCCCCGCAAAACAAATAACTCAAAGTCAAATGGCCACCCCTTACGGGATTATGGCTTCTGGCAAAAGATAGATAGATAAATAGATAATTATATCAGCAGTTGAAGCGGTAGCGGCTTTAACCTCCTTATGCCCCGTGTCCCCAATATGGGACGGAACTGGCCGTTCTCAAAATTTAATAAAGAAGGGAACCCCCAGGTAGGGACCTATGGGCTTCGCGACTATGAGCCGACAGGCGGAGGGCGGTATGCGTAGCAGCCTTCCAGCCAAATCCCTTGCACAGCAGCTCTGGGAACTAAGGGGTTAAGCGTTTGTGTCCCTACATTACAACGTTCTTTTGCCACAGAAAATAAATAAATAAATACAAACAACGGGAGCATATCCTTCGTAGCTCTAAAAGTTGCTTATAGTTTCCAGGAATATACACAAAATGTTCACAAGTAGCGAGACAAACGCAACTGCAATCCGTACACTGCCCAGGCAAAGGGTCATGAGGGATGGGATTAAAATTCTGATGAAACACAACTTACTGCCTCCAGCATTGATCAGCATATTTATTGGATTATAGTTTATGTCATCCAGTCTTGTGTGGACCCTGCTGCCTCATGTAAAACCAGCGACATCACTGTGTGGGGTAATAAAGGATTCTCTCTCTCTCTCTCACACACACACACACACACACACACACACACACACACACACACACACAGATATATATACTGTATATTATAAATGTACATATATATATAAATACATATATCTACCTATCTATCTATCTATCTAGTTATATATATATACAGTATATATATAAAATTACATATAACTATCTAACTATATATAATTATCGATATAACTATACCTATATATATATATATATATATATATATATATATATATATATATATATATATATATATATATATATATATATATAATTACACACACACAAACACGCTCCTTCCATCCTCTTCCGTCTTTCCTTTAGTCTTTTCTCGTCCTGCCTACGGGTGACTTTACACTCCCTCTTCTGCTTTTCTTTAATTCATTCTTTCCTCTTCCTTCTGCCTGTGGGTGACTACACTGAGTGACAAGCCAAATGGTTTCCTGTACACCAGGAAACCATTTACTACGCTGGGTGGTAACCATATAACCAAATTTTGGCGCCTGGTGGTTTAGTAGGTATTTATTGCATTCCAATCGGTTTGAGCCGGTGAAGTTTTATATCCAAGGGATGGTTGGGGTTTATTCCTTACGTAATGCCATTCAGGGATGAGTGAGGCTGGTCACTGTCATCGTAAATGTCAGGGCCAACTGTCTAGCCCCGGGCTCCTACGCTTCTCATGGGCAACGTAGGATTGGATGATGGATTGATGGATACATATATATATATATATATATATATATGTGTGTGTGTGTGTGTGTGTGTGTGTGTGTGTGTGTGTGTGTGTGTGTTTCATGTGTCCGACTCTGGGCATAGGCTTCACAGCCTGCTCCCAAGGCCAAGTAGTCCTCCTACAGACCATACACCTCTACATGTCACCACATCGGCGCTAACACCCACCGTCCACATTGAATACATGCTAGGACCACGGGTGGATTAAGCATGTGGGAGGCCCGGGGCCCGCTTGGAAGGGAGGCCCCCTTTCCAACTCCCCCAATGGCATACACCACAGACTGGTAACCTAAATCCTAATATATAAATAGGACACTTTTAGTTAGGAAATACTGAACGGGGACTATTCATCCAATATTTTTCATAGAATATGTTTAATGTTCCAGATACAATTTTTAATATTAGGGATACCTTTCTCCGCACAGGTGGGTGCCTGTGCTCAACTTTCTGCTGCTCTGGTGGGAGGCCCCCTCTTGGTGGGTGGCCCAGGGCCCGGGCCCCTTGGGCCCCCCCCTTAATCCGGCGGTGGCTAGGACTGTCTCATACAGGACTAGTGTACTGGTATTAGTGGGGGTATTTTTACATGTCGGCGGGCCTTCTGGTAGAGGTAGATCATTAAATGTTTTTTTTTTTTTTTTTTTTTTTTTTAAAAGGAAATTCGGATCTTTAAACTGTTCCCTGCCCCAGCCGGGACTTGAACCTGGGTCCGGTAGGACTGTTACAGGAAGTCTGTGTAACCAGTGATTTATGCAATCCCTAGGGAATTCGTGAAATGAGTTTAAATTAGGATGAGTTAATTAAGGTTAAGTTAATTTAGGTGGCAGCTGGATTTGGCTGGGATTCGGTTAAGTTTATGTTAGGTTAATATAGGTCAGCTACTTTAGGGTAGGTTAGGATAATTTAAATGAATGCTTAACATAACTGAGCTGTTATCTAAATTAAATTAACCTAACCTAACTTTACCTATCCTAACCTAACCTAAACTTAACCTAGATTATCATAGCCTAACCTTACAACAGCCTAAATTAACCTAACCTTAATTAATTCATCTTAATTCAAACTCATTTCACGAATTTCCTAGAGTTTTCATGAAATCACTAATTCCACAAATTCATATATATATATATATATATATATATATATATATATATATATATATATATATATATATATATATATATATATATGTATATATATATGTATATATATATATATATATATATATATATATATATATATATATACAATATATATATATATATATATATATATATATATATATATATATATATATATATATATATATACAGTGAAGTCTCTTTTGTCCGAAATTCTTTTAACCGTAATATGCCATTAACCGTAAGTTTTACTAACGTTCTCATTTCGATTAACCGCAAAAATCTGAAATCTATCTGAAAATTCAAACACGGCGGGCTTGTTTCGCGCCACTAGCGTTAGTTTGGATGATGTGGGAGATGATGTGGAAATGACTGAATATGGAAACAGAAAGTATGAAAAAAGAAAAAAAAAAAATAGGTTTAAGACTTTATTAATTTTGTTCGAAATGCATACAGTGAATTACGTGATTGTTTTGGTGAAGGTTTATTTAGGTTTATTTGAGTCATGATTTATATAAGTTGACAGTTTCTATTACAGTTACAAAAGTGTAGTTACATACATAGTTACTACAGTGTATTAAATGTTTTGGTGATGGTTGAGTGGCTTTTGGGGTTCTGGTGGTGGTGGTGGGCTAGACGTCGCCAGAAATGAGTGATGGGTGAGTACAATACTGTTCCCTTGTATCCTACATGTTATTACAGTATCTTTTATCCCCCCCAAAAAAAAAAAAAAAAAAAATCGATCAAACGAACCTTTGAAAGTCCCATGATTTTCGGATAAAAGAGACTTCACTTATCTATCAATCTATCTATCTATCTATCTATCTATCTATCTATCTATATATATATATATATATATATATATATATATATATCATCCAATCCTACATTGCCCCATGAGGAGCGTAGGAACCCGGGGCTAGGCAGTTGGTCCCGACATTTAAGATGAGAGTGACCAGCCTCACTCATCCCTGAGTGGCATTACATGAGCAATCAACCCCAACCACCCTTTGAATATAAACCTTCACCGGTTCAATCCAACTGGAGTGCAATAATTACCCACTAAACCACCAGGCGCTAAAATTTGGTTCTATGGTTACCACCCATCGTAGTAAATGGTTTCCTGGCGCACAGGAAACCATTTGGCTTGTCACTCAGTGTAGAGTCACCCACACTGAGTGACAAGCCAAATGGTTTCCTGTGCACCAGAAAACCATTTACTACTCTGGGTGGTAACCATAGAACCAAATTTTGGCGCCCGGTGGTTTAGTGGGTAATTATTGCACTCCAATCGGATTGAGCCGGTGAAGGTTTATATCCAAGGGATGGTTGGGGTTGACTGCTCATGTAATGCCACTCAGGGATGAGTGAGGCTGGTCTCTCTCTCTCTCTCTCTCTCTCTCTCTCTCTCTCTCTCTCTATTACTGAAAGGCTGAAATGAAATGAAAACAATGGAGCCTTTCAGTTGGAAATAAGGAAAAGATTTCAAGATCTAATTAATGCTGAATGTGACACTGATGAGCTGAATGACAGACTAACAAAATTGCTAAGAGAATCAGCGGAGGTAATAGGAAAACCTAATACAACCAAAGCCCAGAAATGTTCAGAAAAGACACTCGAGCTTATGAAAAAAAGAAAGGAAATGAAGGTAAAAACAAAGAAAGATGAAATGGAACGAGCGGAATTAAATAAACTGATCAACAAAGGACAAAGAGAAGAAAAAAAAAAAGAGAAACATGGATCAGATCATTGAAACCAACAAAAAATGGAAAAAGTCTAAAACAGGTCTGAATTAAATGGCACTGGGATAGCAACAAATTACATCACTGAAAGACAAAAACGGTGAAGTCATTAAATGCAGACATAAGATTGTGAAGAGTTGAAGAATTTTACAACCAACTGTATGCATCAAAGACCGTAGGACCAATAGCAAACTATTCAGTTGACACAAGTGAAATACGTGAGGTAACACCAGACGAAGTAAATATTTCTCTTAAAAATCTGGAAAAGAGGGAAGGCTCCGGGAGAAGATAGAATAGTAGCAGATTAACTGTTGGATGCAGTAGACGTACAAAATAGGCTTGCTCACTTCTCTACTCAGTGTATAAAAAAAGAAGAAAATTCCCAAAACATGGTGTAATGCAATAGTTATTTTACTTTACAAAAAAGTTGAATCAAAAGATCTTAGTAACTATCGACCCATTTACTTAATGTCAGTCATTTACAAACTCTTCACTATGTCCTTAAGAACAGAATAACAACCAACTTGGAGGAAAACCCTCCTCGTGAACAGGCAGGACTCGGAAGGGGGTATTCGACTACTGATCATCTACACACAATGAAGCAGCTGATTGAGAAAAGTACAGAATATAATAAACCACTGTGCTTAGGTTTTCTTGGTTACGAAAAGGCTTTCGACTCAGTGGAGCACATAGCAATTATAAATTCACTGCGAGAACAAGGAGTGAATGAGAACATTGTAAAACTGCTCGAAAACATATATAAAGAGGAAACTGCTAAAGTTAAGTTACATCAGGACTCGGAAAATTAAGATTTGGAAGGGCGTGCG
Organism: Coenobita brevimanus; assembly: GCF_032717465.1. Lineage (NCBI taxonomy): Eukaryota > Metazoa > Arthropoda > Malacostraca > Decapoda > Coenobitidae > Coenobita > Coenobita brevimanus. The sequence continues at coordinate 2,325,120 of NC_137057.1, forward strand.
TCAGGGAGATACAATTTCACCAAAGTTATTGACAGCATGCCTAGAAAGTATTTTCAGAAAGCTAGAATGGGAAAACAAAGGAGTAAACATAGCTGGAGAAAAGCTAATCCATTTAAGATTCACAGATGACATTGTCCTAATCTCAGAAACAGCAGAGGTATTGCAAGAAATGATAAATGACCTGAAAAGAGAAAGAGTCAAAGTAGGGTTAAAGATGAACCGAAGTAAAACTAAACTAATGTTTAATCCACAAACACCAAAGAGCGTCATCAGAATAAGCGAAGTAATCCTTGAACAGGGTTGCCATATCTGAACAGTTGAAATACCAGACGCCCCCCCTGAAAGTCATGCTCCCCCCCCCCCAACACAAACTTTGGGCTTTTGGCATTATGAAACCCTTAGAGAGAGAGAGAGAGAGAGAGAGAGAGAGAGAGAGAGAGAGAGACATAGATACATAGATATATGCGTACTGTATATACATCAGTGCTACGGTACTGCATCCATCCATCCATGATCCATTATCCTGACATTTAAGATGGGAGTGACCAGCTTCACTCATCCATTAGTGGCATTACGTGAGCAATAAACCCAAAACATCCCTTGGATATAAACTTGCACAGGCTCAATCCGATTGGAGCGCCATCTTTAATCTGTTTACAATATATTGGAAAACAGGCAAAGTACAGAATTGGCAGAGTATGACTGTAAAATGCAACAACGCCTTAGATGCAGGATAAGATCATAAGAATAACAAATGCTACAGTGTAAAAATGAAAACTAAGCCAATAATTGTGTGCAATTACCATTGATTTTATGGCTATAACAGCACTATGAAAAAAAAAAAAAAAAAAAAAACGGCTGAACAAGAGGACATTTTAGCCAACTGCTAGCACTAAACCTGCCAAGTTGGCAACACTTACCAGCTGACGAAAACAACAAAAGTCTCTCTCTCTCTCTCTCTCTCTCTCTCTCTCTTGTCATGACAGAGTTTAATTGTAGCTTATGTTAAATTTTTCAAAAAAAAAAAAAAAAAAAAGTGATGGAAGCTGAAATTCTGGACTTTTGGAAAGTTTTTAAAATTCCTCCCGGACGAAGATTTTGACACCTTAATGCAGGACATGTCCGGGAAAATCCGGACGTATGGCAACCCTATCCTTGAAGAAGTCTAGGAGTACAATAACTTGGGGCAAATACTAAAACTAATGAATGGTCATTATGGCGAAAGAAAAAGACTCATTACAATTGCATGGAAAGCTTTCTGTAAACACAGAGATATTATGAAAAGTAGCTTGCCACTTTGTATGAAACGAAAAGTATATAACGAATGTATAATTCCAGCTATGACGTACGGTTGTGAGACCTGGAAACTGACAAAATTGATGGAAAATAAATTAATCTGTTCTCAGAGAGCAATGGAAAGGTAAATGTTGGGAATAACTTTAAGAGACAGGAAAAGATCACCTTGGGTGAGAAAGCAAACTAAAGTCAAAGGGAGATGAGATAGAGAAAATTGCAGGGAAAACGTGACAAAGATTGGCTCAGTCAAGGAATTCATGGAGAAGGTTGGAGGAGGCCTTTGTTCACCAGTGATCTTGTGTCGTTTATTCCATAAGGTTATTCATTAATGTCTTATGTGATTTATTATGATGAGTTAATTACCACAGCTCTTTCTGGCGTCACTATGTGATGATATAATTTCGTTCATTCGTTTGTGAATTTAACACGTTGTGATCTTGCTTTATGTACGTATTTCTAAGATAAAGACAAATTTCTTTATGTATTTATGATGTTGAGGGATGTTCTTTATGAGTAAACAGAAATGCATACTTTAAAATTTTTTGTACATAAAAAATAACCAGTAAAGTGCGCTTTATGAGCGCGTGGCGAGCAAGCGAGCGTTTGTACATACGCTTATCATCATAATTTCATCTTAGTGTAAATTTCAATAATTCTGGTGAGGTAGCTGAACAATAACAGAAAAATTATTGAGGAAAAAATTTACTTCCTCAAGTTTTTTCTCTCGCTCTTAAGTTTTCTCTCTGGATGTGCATACAGCGAGGCGCCGTAGTATTTATCACTGGGCAATGTTCAGTTTTCTGCTCTTGACTTGCCGTGTCAACGAACTGCGTCGGTGAACGCTTGGCTATTGGTCGAATGATAAAACCCAGAAATTGGTTGATTGCCCTTGCTGATTTCACCCCCTAAACACAGAAGAAGCGTTCATGTAAAACTATGAGCAGAAAATCCGATATTTATTTTTTAGACTTCATGCAAGAAAACATTGTGTTACAACGGGAAACCGTTTTTAATTCAATTTCACAGTGCATGTCAATTGAACTTCTCGGTACATTCCCTTGGAAAGCTGGGATTCCAATGGGTTTGTTTGGTCTCATGAGTAAATGTACAGCTAAAGAACAAAATCTGTTGAATGTATCTATTACCTGCTGAAAGAATCTCTTCTCTATCTCACAGAGTAGAAAAGTTATTAGCCTCCGAAAACCATCGTGTTCGGGCCGTGTCGTGTCGGGCCGGGCCGGGTCGTCTTGGGCAGGTCATTTCGCAGCTGAACTAGAGTTGATTGATTGATTGACTGAATATAATCAAAATCTGGCAGCGCAATTGCTAGGGTCATATGCTGCCGCTGAAGAAAACATCTCTCTGCAACGCTTGGTCGCTTCGTTCGCCGCACTCACCGGTAGAGAGGTGGCGCGCGCGGCGTGCAGTCCTAACGGGCCCAGGTTCAAATCCCGGCTGGGGCAGGGAACAGTTTAAGGATTTGAATTTCATTAAATCAGGCTTTACTGATCTACCAGAAGACCCGCCGACATGTCGTAAAAATACCCCCGCTAATGTCAATGCACCAGTCCTGTATGAGACAGCCCTAGCATGTATTCAATATGGAAGGTGGGTGTTAGCGCCGAAGTGGTGACATGTAGAGGTGTATAGTATGTAGGAGGACTGCTGGGCCTTGATAGCAGGCTGTGAAGCCTATGCCCAGAGTCGGACACATAAAAGAAAAAAAAAAAAAAAAACTCGCGTGTGATTACTTCCTATCGAGTTCATACATACAGTACTGTACAAATCATTGCACATGTCTAAAGAGTCTTTATATATATATATATATATATATATATATATATATATATATATATATATATATATATATATATATATATATATATATATATATATATATATATGATCATCCGTTGAACCTTCGTGTGTGTGTGTGTGTGTGTGTGTGTGTGCAGGATGGATTAAATCTAATAATTTCCATTCCATCCATTTTTGCAACGTTTGAAGCTACGGCCATTTGTAAGGCTTCGTCGAATTTTTGTCTGGCGAATTTTCTTTTTCTAGTTTATTTTTTTCTCTCCTGTGAGCATCGGCTAATTGCTAAATGGGCAGTATACCGAGCAATTGGATTTCCTTTACATTTTCTGTCTAGTAACTAATAATTCCCCCCCCCCTTTTATCATTATCGTTTAACACTTTGTTTTTCTTGTTCCCGTATCTTTCACCAAATTAGTATGTTAAAAAAAAAAAGTCATTATCTTCACAATTTGGTGATGCAAATGGTAAACTGTGACAGAAAAAATTAGTACTATCCATTTCTCCAGCGTCGCAACGGAATAAATAAATATACTAGTAATATCCTGCCAAATGAGCCCTGAGCACCCCACCACTCTCCAATAAATCAGCAAGACGTATTGTGTACCGGTGGACAGTTTTTATTTTTTGTTTTATTTTTTTTTTATTTATTAATTTATTTTGTTTACTCGTTAGGGCCCGTGTTTTTTGAAACAGGATGGATCAAGACATAGCTGAAAGTCAGTCAAGACAAGAACCCCATAGTCTGGACCATGAGCTTCGCAGTTATAAGTCAGCAGGCGGAGGGCAGCACCTTACGTACCTTTCCAGAAAAATCCCACCTGCGACAAACAAGGGTAAACTAAATAGAATTCAACAACTTATTGTCTATTTGAACTGAAACTTATCTTATAATTTCATAGTAAAGAAACTGGGTAATGACACTGCCTTTTTTCGGTGCGTCCCCCATTAAAGTCAACTGTTCGCTCAGTTCCTTTGTACTTACTAAATTGCCTCCACATTTAACCTTTACCTGCGTGTGATAATTTCCTGTATTACCTACGGTGCTTATCCATCTGCTTGTCATTATTAGTTATAATTATCTATTTGCTGGTATTCCTTGGATTTCTGGGCCTATTTTCACCTTTCTGTCGCTTTGTGTATTTGCTTTCAGTAACAGTTTTCTGTCGCCGTTTGTGATTATGGGCATTCCTGTAAACATTCAAGTAATAGAAAACAGGTTATACGAGATTTATGGTTTTTGCATAAGGTTATACAGTTTGTTTTTGCATGTGCTCATACGCTTTGCCTTTTGTGTGTACATGTGCTCATACAGTTGTTTTCGTACATGGATTTTTATCGAGTTGCAGATATATATCTATCGTTGTTACTGACCATGTAGTTTGCTTTTTAAATTGTAAGAGTTATTTTTTTTTTTAACTTCATCCACTCTCCTCACTTGCCCTGTTTCCGTGCCACTTCATACTACTCCATATCTTCATACGGTATATTCTCTTATTTACATCGCAGTGTTCTTTGTGCTTCTCTCTCTCTCTCTCTCTCTCTCTCTCTCTCAATATTTTTTTGTTTTTGTTTGCCCCCTACTCTAGTTCAGTGTCCTTTCATCTCAAACTATCCACCTGTATAACATCATTTACCTTTCCCTCTGCCTTCTGATTCATTATCTGTATTTCTCCCTATCCTCCTGTTCATGTTTCCTTCAGTCTAGCATCCGTCCACCCTCGTTTATCATCTTCCCTCTCCACTCACTTTCATGAGAAATCCTTCCTTCTATCATTCACCCTTTCCTTTCCCACCTCTCTCCCTCTTCTTTTCCCATCATATCCTCCATTCCTGTTTACCTTTCACTGCCTACTGTTCTGTTTTCTATCAATTCACTTTCCACTTTCCTTCTCCTTTTCTCCTCCCAGGCTGTCGTTCTATTTATTTCATTAATAACGTTTCCTTCACTAATTTCCATCTTTGTTATGTTTTCAGATTCAGTGTCTCTGATTTTGCTCCTTGCACTTATAACTCTTTTTTCTTTTTACCCTATTTTGTAAACTTATCGCTTTTAACCCTTTACAGACTTTCTGTATTTACCTGGTAACAGATTTGCACTATGAGCTGACAACCACAGTATTTTGTGTATTATGTGTTCCATTATATGTATTTTCTATCTCAAAAATATAATCGCAGCAGGAAGTAAATTCATTAATGTCACTGATATTCAATGGACTTTCAAAGATCACCCAATTGCGAAACCGTATATGTTATTATCAATATCTTTAATTCATCGTTTCCTCCGATTTTCTTATAGATTCAGACATACCAGTAAACTCCAGGCACAGTTCTTCAATAGCAAATATTTTAAGTATATATTGTGATTTATTTCGAAAGTTGGATTTTTCTGAAGGGGTGACATTTTTACGGAAGTAGTCTATTTTTTTGAAAGCAGAATTTACTAAAATAAGTAGTCTTTCTTAGCTGCATTTGATTAAAATTTGGTTTTGTCCTATAAAGAAAACCTGGCAACCCCGTTAAGTATTCTGACTTAAGTCAGATTTCGACCTTTTTTCTGTTGTACTGAGGTGTACTAGTTTTTACCCGGTGTTTGTCAGCATTTACCGTGATTGCCTACACCAGTTCAATTATACTCAACCCTACATTATCTTGTATTTCTGTTTTATCTTATATTTTTTTCTCTCTCTCTTCCTGGTCACACAATCCTCTTGTTTTCCGTTCGTCATTCTGTCCACACCCTTACTTGGTTGCCCACTGTAATCCTTATTCCTTCAACCAACCCCTCTCTCAGTCGTTCCTCTATGCACATCAGTCTACCTTATTCTTGCATTCTCTCTCTCTCTCTCTCTCTCTCTCTCTCTCTCTCTCTCTCTCTCTCAGGTATTCTCTTATTCACATATACATTTTCTAAGTTCCCACGTTCTTTTCCACATTTTACGGTTATTTCAAGTCTTACTGTCAAGATTCTCTCCCCCATAATCTCTTCTGTCTTTCCATATCCTTACCTTCTATTTCTTTTATTATCTTAGCCCTAATTCTTTTCTTGTTCTCCAGACTCTGTGTTAGTATCAGCATTTGTATTTTTTGCCGTGTCCACTCTTCTTACACACACACACACAAACACACTGCAAATATTGTTACTCTCTCAACACAGACTGTCTCACTATCCCTCATATTTTTCCCAGCCTCTTAACGAGCTTCATTCTTTTTCACCCACTGTAAAACGAGTAACTTCATTACTCAATCCCCAACCACTCTTTCGTTCCAGCCGCTCTATGATTCACTTATCCCAGCTTCTCTCCCCAGGCCAGTTCACTATGTTGCTGTTCTTTTCCCTTTCTTTTTGCTGTACATGTTATTTTTCATCTCTCTCCACTACGTGTGTGATGGTTAGGCTTGTGCGGTGTAGTCAGGATATCGGGGCCCATGTCACAGAGAATGATGAACTCGTATGGTAAATGTATTTTCCCACTTTTTGTCACTTTTCCCTCCTACGTGGGTGTGTGGGGATGCTGATGATGATGATGATGGTGATGATGATGATGATGGTATTTTTCCGCGCACTGTTTCTTCCCCACACCTCGTCACACACTCTTGCCTCTTGTCGCCCAGATCCCCTCATGGTGACGCTGGTGCTGGGACGCGGGGTGTCATTTTGGGCTCCAGAGGCGAGGACGTCTGCTTCATCTGCAACGAAGGCTCCGACCTTCCCACTTACTCGTACAATATTTTCTAGGAGGTCAGTGATCGTCGTGGATATAGTTGTTTGTACATTGTGTGTGTGTGTGTGTGTGTGTGTGTGTGTGTGTGTGTGTGTGTGTGTGTGTGTGTGTCTGTGTGTCTGTGTGTCTGTGTGAGGATATTAACTTGAGAACTGAGATGATGGTATTAGTATATACAGCTGTATGCCTCTCCATCCTCTTATATGGTGCTGAATTCTGGACTACTTACCAGCGTCACATCAAACAACTTGAGCCTTTTCTTATCAATGCTTACAGCGCATCCTAGGACTAACATGGGAGGATAAAGTCCCTTATTCACAAATTACCAGTGGGCAAAGTCAACCGGCATAGAAACTATGCTGGCTAAAAAACGGCTTAGATAGGTGGGACACGTGTTCCGCGTCCCTGAGCACCTCCTTCCCCGCCAGGTTCTGTATGGGAAACTCCCTGCAGCAGGTCGCAACCCAGGGGGACAGAAGAAAAAATTTATAGATCATAAAAGAACAGCGCTGGAGAAGTGCAACATCACATCAACAGATCTTGAAATCAATGCCTCAGACAGAAAACAATGGAGAGCCGTCTGGAGGGAAGAAACCATTCATCTCGATGAACCTCAGAACCTGGCCAGAGAAGAGGGTAGATAACGGAGGCACAACCAAAACAGAGTTCTCCTTGCTAACCCGGACTTGACCTACCGACTGTGTGGCAAAGTTTACGGATCTAGAACTGGTCTGCGCAGACACACTCGCTGGCACCACTGAGAAACACCATCTTAGTGAGTATAGAACCCGTCGCCTTCTGTAGTAGAAAGACAGTTTTAAGTAAGAAAGTAAGTGTGTGTGTGTGTGTGTGTGTGTGTGTGTGTGTGTGTGTGTGTCATTGCTGGGGTTTAGTGAAGGTAAATGATAGAGGTAATGTAGCCTGTAGTAATATTTTCAGAGGACGTACTGTTATAGGGTTATGAACTCCCATTATTTCTGTTACTGTCACCACTGTTACATGTGTTACATTAGGCCGCGTCCACACGTGTCCTCAAACATATTTTGACAACACGGTTGGCTACGTGTTTGGGTACATGTATGCAGCAGTATTTGGACAGATGTATGCAAACATGTTTCAGTGCAGCTTCGAACATTGGCAGCAGAGGCGATGGGATAAGTGTGTCCATACCAGGCAGCTGAGACTTCATCATGATGTTGTCAGACTGATCTGGGCGCTGCTGTTCCCAACACGTTTGCAGCGTGTTCGTTACTGTGTCACATACATGTTGCCAGCACCTGCTGGAGCACACGTGTGGACGCGCACTTAGACGAAGTGGGGTGGGGGAGAGAGAGAGAGAGAGAGAGAGAGAGAGAGAGAGAGAGAATTAGACTAGATTTATGGAGTTCGTTTCGAAACTGTTCATGAGGTGGAGGTTCCTCATTTGTACAGGTATAGTTTGAGTGGTATTAAAGTGTAACAACTATTTAAGGTTAGGTACACCCGAAAAGAAAAGTGCCATGATTGTGGTATAGGCTGTCTGTTAACATTCAGTGTGTTACAAGAGGCCACAGAGGAAAAGGTAGGGATGGGGCTTTATAAATGTTCACTGCATCGGTCTTGTTTCTGTGCTTCTTGGCACTACGTCATAGCTAAATCTGTGTTCATATTATATTTCAATACGTGTTACACTTTCGAGCGAGATGTGGCTGGGGTTGTTTGCCCACATAATGCTGCTCAGGGGATAATACAGATAAGCTCCTTCTAATACCTGGACTGACTCGTCAATCTACGAATCCCGACACTCGTAGGGATGAGAGATGATGGATGGATGTCTTCCTTTTCCGTTTTTCTGTGCTGCTTTCTTTCTGTGTGTGTGTGTGTGTGTGTGTGTGTGTGTGTGTGTGTGTGTGTGTGTGTTTATAATTCTCGCTTCAGTACAAAACAAACCCTGAATGCTCCCATCAAAACGTCATTTTCGGTTGTAGCTCTTGTAAAACAGACTATATCGTTCGCGTTAATGGGCGACGGATAAAGTCTGCGATAGAAAGTCACGAATTTAAGTTTTTTTTCCAACTCTGTTGCCGGTAATTATGACAAACTCCACAGCCAAACAAGAAGAAATGAAATTTGAAAAATCGTAACAGAATATATGGCTTTGCCCAGTGAATTTGACGTTCGACAGATTTCTTTACAAACTGAATTACTTTGAACACGAACACTAACTTTGTTTTAGATAATATCAAAACGGATTTAGTTGTCATTGCCTACTGACCTTGGTCGTTGACCATTGACTGACAGTTACCCAAATCGAATATATTTAACCTCTCTTTTTTTTTTTTTTTTTTAACTCCTTGACAGTGTTAAGTTTACATCAGGTAAAACTGATTAAGCTGACTCAAGCATGTGACTTACGCCTTTCACTTATCGTTTTAAAACTAATAGGTTAGTTTTCTTATACATCGTGTACTCATCTGCAAAACTTTATCCAGGTCTGGTCAAAATTGTTTTAGTCGTTTGCTTAAAACAAAGACAACATATCGAACTTTGACCTTGCCTTGTGACCTCGACCTTCCACTGGTTGTTCACAAATCTGAATCCCTTTATCATTGCGTGGCACTAAACACTTCCACTAAGTTCGGTTCTAATCAGATCAAAACTGTTTGAGTTGACGCTGCCTTGTACCCACTGCTTCTTACCTTTCCCTGTGACCTTGACATATGACTGATTATGTTCTAAATAAAATTCGTTGACCATCGCCTTATCCTAAGCTGTTCCACAAAGCTGAACTTATAACCTTCACCATTGGCCTATTGTTCTAAAGAACAATTAGTATAGCTTCTGTGTTGCTGATAGGCAACAAATCCACCAAGTATCGTTCAACTCGGACTAAAACTGAGATTTTTTTTTTTTTTTTTTTTTTAATCACACTCATGGGTCAACCTTTGACCATGTCTGTGACCTTGACATTCCACTTATAGTTCTCAAAATTAAGTCACTTCATTCTTGCCTTACCGTCAGCCCTTCCCCAAAGCTAGGTCAGAACTGATAAATAACTTAGTTTTGCTGGACTACTATATGACCTGGCATTATTGTCTTCACCTTTGACCTACTGCTTAAGAAGCAAGATTCTCTGTGAGTTGTCGCTTCACTGTTCCACCATGTTTGTTTAAAACGAATAAAAACTGAATTACCTTCTTAAAACACACACACACACACACACACACACACACACACACACACACACACACACACACACACACACACACACACACACACACCATCCAAAACATAGGCGCGTGTAACAAGCACAACAGACTGTATCGGCCAAGACGACGGTGTGTTCATTTGTACAAAACAAACTTAAATCAAAAATTCCTAAGCATGCCCAACGAACCTCACGTATCTCAGTTGTCCTAATTTAACCTGCCTTGAAACTAGGCTCACCAGAATTACATTAGACAGTCATAATTTACCGAGTAAGTTAGGTTTGTGAGGATAGATATGGTTTGTTTGTAAAGTGTACTAAAAACTCTGACAAATCTCGAGGAAATATTAGTGACTAAGAATGTTTATAAATTCGTGGGAGGAGGTGAGAGGGAGATTAAGAGGTAAGATGACAGGCGAGACCAGCGGACCAACTGAGGGAGACAGGAGTTAATGGCTAGAAGGACTTACCATAAGCACTATTAATAGACAATCATATGAAATCTTTCAGTACCCGTCAGAGTGTGCTTTATCCTCGCTGGTTAAGACGATTGTTTATATCAGTGACTAAGGCAGCATTGGTGGCTAAATACAGCCATGATAGGAAGATACATCGTAAGAAATAAAGAGAAGAGTTTATAGTTTATCTCTCGCTAATACATGATGATTCAGAGTGTATGTATTGCTCCTCCTTCCTTGTAAACGACTGTAATGGCTATAGTGATGTTGGTGGTGAGGAGGAGGAGGGTATTCATGGTGATGGTGGTGGTAGTTGTGGTAGGGACTGTCCTGCTAGTGATAGGAGCAGTTGCCAGGCGCACCAGCATGAGACAGTTGTATAAATAGTTCATGTTATTTAATGTTCGCATTAGAGGAGTAGCACCGGAAAGCTTGGCATTAATTCAGGCGTAGTATGTAATGGCCTACCCCACTGCAAACTGAAATTGCTACAAGCAGTCCTGGTGAATAGCCTACATTGTGGGTTATCCAGATCTTACTTCTTTAAATCAGACAGGGATCCGGACGCAACATACCGTACGAATTCTTTCCACCTTACCCTGTTCCATAAATGACTCCCGCCGTGGATTCTCAGCCTCTGTAACTAAAAACTTCTGCCTTCTCATTTCACGTCATACTTAGCTACCCATATCAACTCACGCCCTTCAGCATCGATTGGTGTACTCACTTTGCCCTTCGTCATGCATATGTCTATCTATTGCCAGACACCGTAATCCCGTAAGGGGTTACAAACAAATTGCCTCCATGTTGCTCTGTCTCCTGCCATTTCACTGCCCTGCTCCCAGCTCACCTCCCACAAACATTGCGTATTATAGCCCCCATTTCAACCTCATTCCCTAGAATACCCATTAAATTACATGGAATTAAAGAGTTTGTTATTAATCATTTACGCCATTGTACAGTACACAACGTTACTTTACTTTTTTTTCAAAATCTTAACTTCCTGCTCTCACATATGTCTTTAACCACAGACATCAGACTACTAAATATGGCAACTATCTGATCCAAATTGTGTTTTCTGCAAACAACAAGAGATCTACTAGGTTTGTCATTTCCTGCATCCGATAAATTATCTCTGTAACCAACAGCATTATGTCTGCTTCCCTCACCACCTTATCCATAAAAAATATAGCCTGCAGAACACCAAACACCCCTTCACGTAAAGCCACTCACTACAATCCTGCATACGTTCCTTACTATTTATATCTCGTTCAGTCTGTCACACGAAAGGCCTGTTTGTGAAATATCATACACGATTTCTAGATCAGTCAATTTATGTAAGCATTGTATGGGTTCCTCACTTCTTATAGATATGGTTATTATGTTAAAAACAAGATTTTAATCGCCACTGTCTTTGCAACACGCATAAACCACCACGTACTCCCTAATGAGGTGACGAAAATTTTGGTCCCTTCACTGTTCATAAATCCGTGGTGGAGAACAAGTGCGGCTTATAAAGTGCCTGGGAAGAGGTAAACACCCATATTTTCTTACCCGAGGCCGCAAAACATTTCACACCAGCTCTGCATACGACCCATGTTCATATTGACCACTCTAAGTGGTAGTGTCTACGGTGAAAACAACAGAAATTAAAAACATTGTCATAGAAACCACTGTCTACTTATCAGTCAGCATATGAATGCACTTAATGAAACATTACGATCCATTTACTCTCGCAACTCTGATTTATTCTGGAAAGTCCAGTCTTCATGTGTCCGGTGGTCTTGCTGTGAAGACTAAGTTATGCTCTTGAGGGACATGTCGAAGTTTATGTTTGCAATTGTAATAACACTGGGAAACGAAATTACAATACTTTTCCATATATATATATATATATATATATATATATATATATATATATATATATACAGATAGATAGAGAGATAGAGAGATATAGATATAGATATAGAGATATATAAAGTGTCTCCAATTCTGGGCATAGGCTTCATAGCCCGTTATCAATGCCCAATAGTCCTCCTTCCTGCATACGTCTCCACATGCCACCATTTCGGCACTAACACAAACCGTCCCTATTGAATATATACTAGGGCTGTCTCACACAGGACTAGTGTATTGGTATTAGCGAGGGTATTTATACGACATGTCGGCAGGTCGTCGGGTAGATCACTAAGTCTGCTTTAATGAAATTCAGTTCCTCAGACTGTTCTTTGCCCGTGAGGATTCAAACCTTGGTCCTTTAACACTGCAGGCCACCTCTCTGCTGATTCGGCCAACACCTCCCCTATACCCATATCTATGCATCTATTGCCAGCGCCTCAATCTCATAAAGGGTGGCCACAAACAAATCGCCTCCATGTCGCCCTGTCCAATGCCACTTCACTATCTTGCTCCCACAGCACACCCTCCTCTCTCATATACCTCTCCACTCCATTCCTCCATCTCATCCTCGGCCTCCCAATCCCTCTCCCCCCCTCCACCTCACTCGCATACACTCTCCTCGTTAGTCTCTTGCTCTCCATCCTCTCCACATAGCCAAACCTCCCCACTGTAGTTCTCCTAACGCTTTCTATCACATCCACATCCACACATCAGCACTCCTTCACTTCCTCATTTGTCAGTCTGTCTCTCCATGTAACTCCACATGCTCTTCTCAAATAACATATTTCGACTGTTCTCACTCTTGACTTGTCTCCTACCAACCAGGCCCAAGCTTCACTTCCATACGTTAGAGTAGGTGTCACAATACTTCCATGCAGTGTCTTTTTTACTTCCATTCTCGCTTCCCTATTCCTTATCACTGCTTTCAAAGAACCCACAACCTTTCTTCCTTGTTGTACCCTTACAAGCACTTCACCCTCCAAACTTGCATCCTTACTCATCACACTACTCAAGTACTTAAATGCACTCAGGTTTTCCATTTCTTCCTCATCCAGCCTCACTGTACATCCAGTGACATCATTTCCCTCAAAGACCATAACTTTATCCTTCCCTACATTCACCTTTAGATTACGTTTCTTACACACACTCCCAAACTCATTCACAAAGGCTTGCAGTTCCCCTTCGTCATCATTTAACAATACAGTATCATCTGCAAACAACAGTACAGGGATTTTTCAAAAACTGACCTCTCTCATTAGGGTCCCTTCAACATCCGCTTTCCTACCTTGTATCTCAGTTCACTATCCACACACACTGCAGCCTTAGCACCTTCACACACACACTTCACGGCATTCAAAGACTTCCCATTTACTCCATATATCCTTAGTACTTATCACATTCCTTGTCTATCCACCCTGCCATGTGTTTTCTCCATATCCATGAAGGCCTTATACAACTTATTACTCCTTTCCAGAAACTTTTCCACTAAAGACCTAAGAATGTATATCTGATCTACACAACCTCTTCCCTTCCTAAAAATCAATGTTCCTCTCCTACTAATTCCTCTATTTTTTTTTTCCCCTTAACTCTGTCAATTAGTATCCTATCATATACTTTTCCTGTTACACTAAGAAGACAAATGCCTCTATGATTACCACATACTTCTTTTTTCCCTTTTCCTTTGTACAGGAGAATAATTATGCTAACTTCCAATTCTCCGGGACTTTACCTTCCTCCCAGGCCAATCAACACATCTTTTATTATGTCGGTAGAGAGGTGGCCTGCAGTCCTAACAGACCCAGATTCAAATCCCGCTGGGGTAGGGAACCTTTCAAGGATTTGAATTTAGTGAAAGCAAACTTTACTTATCTACTAGAAGATCCTCCGACATATCGTAAAAATACCCACGCTAATACCAATACACCAATCCTGTATGAGACAGCAGTGGCATGTATTCTATATGGACGGTGGGTGTTAGCGCCGAGGTGGTGACATGTAGAGGAGTATGGTATGTAGGAGGACTATTGGGCCTTGGGAGCAGGCTGTGAATCCTTTGCCCAGAGTCGGTCACATAAAAAAAAAAAAAAAAAAAAAAAAATTGTACTACTCTCTCTCCCCCATACTTCAGCATTTCACTACACTCTCCATCAATTCCTGGGGCTTTCCCCATTCTGACTTTAATCATGTCTTCCACTACTTGCATCCTACTGATTCCTTTATCTTTTCTCACCCTCATCCTCCCAGCCATTCCCCAGCCACTTATACTCTCATTACTTTCATTCTCTGTGTTCAGCAATTCCTTATGGTGTTCTCTCCATCTGCTCACTTTTTCTCCATTCTCCACTAGTCATATACCTTTTTCATCTTTCACTCTACGACTTACTTCTTTTTATCACCTTACTCTCTTTACCTCTTTTTCAGAACATTTTCTTACATTCCCTCCACTTTACACGCAAATTCCTTCCAAATTCCTCATCCACCTCTTCTTACTCTCTCTTACTAATCTTTTCACCTCTCTCGTCCTCTCTACATATCACTCTCTCTTCTGTCTCTCAGCTTCCTCGAAGCCCATGTTTCTCATCCACTCACTATATGCTTTCTTCTATTGTGCCACAGCCTGTCTCACCTCTTCATTCCACCATAATGTTCCTTGCACTCACTTCCGTCTTCTCTTATCTCAACACAGCACCTCACATGCTGCGCAGAATTTCTTCAGTGAATATCTTGCACACATCTTCCACGTCCCCCATCTGCTACAAATCATATTTACCCAATCTCACCTCCACTTCTCTCTTATATTCTGCTTTTTTCCCCATTTTCTGCAGCCTTTCTTGTATGGACTACTTCCTCCTGTCTTTTGCTTGTCCTCCTCCTCCATTTCATTTGAACCTTGACTTTCACCACCACCAAGTGGTGGTCAGAAAGTCCACTCCCCCAACATCTGTATGCTCTTGCATCCATTACACACATTTTAATTATATCATCCACGCACACATAATCAATCATTGCCTTCCTTTCATTCGGTTCGCTACTCTTTCTTCTTATCACTCACCACGTATATCTGTTGATCATTTGTGGCTAAAGAGAGTATTGGTTATCACTAACCCTCTCCCCGTACAAATGTCTACTAGAGCACTGCCATTCTCATCCACTTCAGCAGGCACACCCCACTTACCAACCACTCCATCCAACTTCACATTCCCTACTTTTCCATTCATATCTCCAGTCAAAAACACTGTCTCGTTCCTTTCAAACTTTTCCATGCACGCTTCCACATTTGTCCAAAACTCTTCCCTCACTGTGCTTGCACGATCTTGCGTTGGTGCATACACGCATACAACTGCCCACATATGTAGTCTAACTTTCAATCTTACCCACACAATCCTTCAGCCAACTGATCCATACTCTCTCATATTCTCCTTCCATCTGTTACTCCTTTTTTTTTTTATGTGAGGAAGAAGGAACCAAAGGGAATGAGCCCGCAAAACTGTTCCTTCCAAGAGAAAAACAAAAAACAAGAGAGAGCCAAATTCAAGATCCATTCATTTCAAGATGCCTGGACACGCTGCATTTGAAAGACTGGAGATCATAGGAAGCAGGAAATAGAGACAGAGGGAGACAGTTCCAGAGTTGACTTGTTGCATGAATGAAGGACTAGGAGTAACGGTTAACCCTTGCAATACAATACACAACAATACACACTCCTTTTGCCCTCTCATTCTCACCTACTCCTGCACATATACCCCATCCATACTCCCATTCTCTCACACTCTCACCTTCTCATTTAGTTTCACTTAATCCACGTACATTCACTTTTGCACCCTCAAGCACCTGGACAATCTTTCTTTCACCTCATCGTTTGCACCCCTTGCATTTCATGTAGCCATCCGTACCAAGTCCTTTGTTCCGTCCTTAGTCATCTCCTTTTGGTCAGTCCGGGTCCGAGGCTTCTTGTTCATATTTTAAGTTATGTAGTTGTTTTCCGGGGAGGGGCACTAACCCTCTGCCAACCCACTTGTTGTCACGTAGGGAACATGTGTTGCTTGGTTTTAAGGTTACCACCCAGCGTTGTAAATGATTTCCTGTGAAACAGGAAATCATTTGGCTTGCCACTCTATGTAAAGCTACCCTAGAAACAGAGTACCACTACACTCAGTGGGTGGATGATGGGTGTCACCACCTACCACCATTAGAATAATTGTACACTGAATTTATTATTATACGTAATTTTCTACAAACATTGTTGCTAACTTTATGCAGATGAGTTACACGTGAAGATGACGAAGTAAACGCTATTTTTTTTTCCCCCTACATTTACATCAGGCATCTGATTACCATTAGATTTTATGGGCAAAACCAAATGTATCCCAACCTACACACCCCCTTGGTTAAAATCCGAGGCGTCCTGTCGACGTATGGGTATGTTGCAACATTTTGTCATGGCTAGACCCGTCGACATACTTGTACGTCGCGCAATTGCAAGGTTCATAATTTGCACAATTTTCAATTTTCGCGTGTGATTTTTGATACTTATACACGAGACACCTTCCTCTATTCCTCTACAAGATGCCAGGCGGGAACAATGCCTTACCCCTCATGACCTCCCCCCCCCCGTACGCCATTGTCTTGGCAATTCACCTGTTACCAGTGACCTGGCCAATAAAGGTATTCAGGGCCAGAGTGATTTCCCAATCGATGATAATGTGGAGGACAAAGTTTACGTAGCATTAGAGGAAGAAACAGTCAGAAATGATGATCAGGTAATGTTGCCAAAAAAGGTCAGGTATGTTGATATGTTAGTGAACGAAACAATGCTTATATTGCCTATAATACTTTTTGAAAACCAATATACTCTTGTACTACATATAAATTCGTACCAAATAAATAAATAAATACCGTTTATGAGTGGTGTGGAATAGTTACCCTCCCATAGATCTCGTTTTCTTTGGAGCCAGCCTGATAGAAAATCCAGTAAGGTAAGGAGTACTGCTATCTGTATCGAGTATTTAAAGCCTAAGGTGGGTGATTTCTCTATGAATTTTCGATGTTTCTCACCAAGAGCAGAGGTTTGAGCCAATTTTTTTTCCAAAATTTGTTCGAGACTAAGGGGAGTCAGTGGTGGAAAATCGGTCGGGACGTGACGGGTTAATATTTCTTTATCAACGTGGAAAATATTTAAAATAATTAATAAATTATTCACTTAACAGTCTTGGATAACATTCCACATTGTGAACAGTAGTTTGTCATCCTGTAGACTAGACATAATAGAAAACAGAAAATGAACTAAGGTACAAAATTAACATGATCGGATGGGACCAAATCAAGGTAAAAAAAAATATATATATATATATATCATTTATATCCTAAGAAATGTTTATGCATTCCACGCGTAGACTCTAGACTATGTACCCTCAGTTGGTCAACCTTGATATACAGCGAATATCATAAAAAGGGCCTCCAAACCACACAAGTGAAAAATGACCATTTTCAGCTACATTTTTCAATAAGAAATTACGACTACAATTGGAAAACAATTTTCATGACAGTTTCACAGATCTATGGCATCCCGCTGATTGGCTTAATAGTTGTGGAAAAACAAAAGTTTTGGTGCCTTGGTTTTGCCTGGCGGAATTGTTTCTGTTTTTTTCATCTATGTTTCATTGCGGGAAGAAACCTGCAACCACTGGAAGCAATTTTCATGACAGTTTCAAAATGGTATAATATGCGGCGATTGATGGAATAACTGAGAAGAAAAAATGGAACTCCTTCAATAGGGAAATTTTACAGGCCATATGGAGCAAGAGAAATCTACACATCAAATTTCCACAAACGTATCGTGTCCTTTCTCGTTTCTCTCGATCGAATAATAAGTTGTAGCTTTGTTGTCTTTTCCATTTTTTTAAAATCGTAAATATAGAACTAAACTCAGTGGCCTGTAAAATAGATCTTTCAGTTACAATATTAAATACAAGAAAGCTAACTGTAACATCCATTCATTTCGAGAAGCCTGGACACACCGCGTTTAAAAGATTGCGCAGGATACAAAGGGAAATACAAAATGAGGAAGACAATTATTCCAGAGTTGAATTGTTGTATTCTTGAATGACTGAAAGTATCGGGTATTTCTTGCATTAGAGATCTAACAGAAAAGAGGAGAGAGTGGACTGCCAGACTGTTTTTAATGGAAGATGGATGCAAGCAGACATTCCAGAAGAGCAGTGACCATTATAGTAGCTGTAGTAAAGAGGTAAAACTACAAAAGTGCGGCAAAGAGAGAAAGAGAGAGAGAGAGAGAGAGACAGACAGAGACAGAGACAGACAGACAGACAGAGAAACAAAGAAACAGAGAGACAGAGAGAGAGAGAGGAGAGAAAGGAGAGAGAGAGAAAGAGACAGACAGACAGAGACAGACAGACAGACAGACAGAGAAACGGCTACTGAGAGAAGATGAAGGCGTGAGCTGTTGTTGAATGTTAAAGGGTACTTGTATGGAAGATTCTGGTGTGTTAAAGGATGAAGCAATTCAGTTTTGGTTGCATAAAAAAAACAACAAGGTTTCTTTCACCACTATTAGAGACATGGGCCAAGCCATTAATCAGGTGCGCCATGGCTTCATCCTGTAATTATCGAAGTAGTTGCTGTGACGGAAGCTGAGAGAAGCAGTTCGGCATGTGAAGGGTGGGGTCATCAGCATTATTATATGATCTTGTTATATGTACAGCTCAGAAGATCACTGATGAAATGAAGGAAGAGAGTTAGTGATGTTACATAAGCCTGAAGAACACCTCTGTTGACAGAAACAAAAGAACACTATTCTTCTACAACTGCAGCTACAGAATCCCCAGGAAGGAAGCTAGAGATGAAGGCACATGTAGAAGGAAAAAAAAAATATTCGTGCCAGACTCGACCGAAAACTCGATGACGAAACTTTTGCCTAATTCCCTAGAAGTGGGTGACAATGAGTCAGAGAGGAAGTAAAACAAAAATTACAAGTGGAGCATAACAGGCACAACCCACAGTGACGGTCAGAAAGTAGGGCATGGTAGGAAAGGTTTTTAAAAATTTCATGTTAAAAACAGATTGCCAGGTTTAGAATTACAGGATACTAAGCAATTGGTCAATAGCTACAGTGATGAGAATAGTTGCCCTTCGTTGGTGCAAACTGAATGAGAGTAAACTTCCAGTAAGAAGAAAGTGTAAATTACCAGGCAAAGACGAAATCGTTTAACTAGGCAGGGTGTCAGCAGAGAAGCACAGTTTTGAGCATAACAGGAGGAATCTAATCTGGCATATGTCTTACTATAAAAAAAGTTTATTTGATTGACCTGTGTACATGAGAGGTATGAAACAAGTTGGGTGTGTTTGATTCGCGGCTGCTGATTGGCCGTCGATGATGTCTTTGATGTAAATGTAGGCATGTATTGTAGTGCAACATGCGGACGTAAGTGTACACCGTGGGTGGATAATTTACTTCATACGTCACTTATCGTTTTAAAAAACTTTATAATCAACTTTAGTTTTCTTTGATATCAGTAAACTTTTAAAACTAATTTTAATCTCTTTAGCTTCGAAATGATTTCATATTTAGACTGGCTCTTTATATTGCAGGCAATTTAAGGCAAGGGCACTGACAAGAGATTGAGCTGGGTGGATGAATGTTGTGGGGAGAAGTGCATGATCAGGGATTTTGGCACCCCTTGTGAGCATGGCAGCTTCCAGACTGACTCAATCGGATACGTTTGTGTGAAGCTGCAGAATGTGGTGAATATTTTTGGTGTATCAGGTAGAGCCAGGATTCCAGGGGCTTGAATGATGAGTGAATGGAAGTGTGGCCTATTTGGATTGGGCAAGTTTGTACTGTCTGGACATTGTTACTCCTCACCCAGCCCTTGGGTGGGAAAGGAAGTCCGGATGATGATGATGATGATAAAATATGAAAAGCATTAGATTTACATCATCGGCTGCCAATCAGCAGCCGCGAACGTACTCTCCTCATGCCTCTTCAGATGCACAGATCAACCAAATAGGATATAGTACTGTACTGAAGCAGGCGAGGGCAGAAAATGCATATTTTGAAGGAAGTATAATGCTAGGTATGAGGAAGCCAGAGAGGGGAGGGGATGTAAAGATAGGACCCAAATCATCTAAAGTGGAAACGGAGGAAAATGTCTGAATGAAGAGTTCTGACTTATCCATTGAAGAAAGAGCTACAGAACTATCTAACAAAAAAAAAAAAAAAAAAAAAGGGAAGGCAATGTGCTAGAACGAGCAGGAAGAATCTGAGTCAGAGAGCTCAGAGCATCAAATATGAATAGATTATTCATAGAAAGTCGATAAGTGGACTAAGGTTGATTCCCATCAGACACATAAAACAGACGAGGTTTGAAAGATGAATTGGCGCCGGTACCTTGTAGATACCATTAAAACAGGTGTAATTAAGCCAAGGCATTTCTTCATTAGTCAGACGAGAACAAACAGGTATGTATGCTACTATGCCCCAGATAGTGTCTTCTTTAGTGCACGAAACCTACTCACCTGGCTCTTACCCAAAGAAACATTGATCATCCCAATGAAGGTCAGAGAAGTATGGGCTGCGAGTCTCTCAACATTCAGCTTCAAAGTGCCAGAGGTGCTGCTTCTTGGAAGGGTCGAAGGGCCTGACTAAGGGTTAGAAGAGGTTACAGTGATGAGTGTGTGGATAATGAAACACCCACACTTGTAGACTGGAGAATCTACTTTTATCAAACAGTTTCGGTAGACACTGTCACCATATTCAGTGGTCACCATATTCAGCTGGATGAACACTCTGGCGTTATGATCCATCTTCGATCATAACACCAGAGTGATTCATCCAGTCATAATGAGTGTATGGTTGGAGGAGCCCAGCAGAGATAAAAGATAAGCAGTGTACACAGCAGGACTAGTCTGAAGAAAAAGGAGAAGTATAATAGGAACTCTCACTACGGCAATTAGAAATACAGGTAAGGTAGAGGAGTAGACTGTGGCACCAGTCGAGCAGGGCAGTACTCCCAAGATGGATGGAAAGCTGATGACAGGGAGAGCTGGAGCTCCCGTTTCTTTAGCCCTCGGGACTAGTTCCTGACCATCCCCCTTTGCTGAACTTTTTCAGTGTTTCAGTAGTACAGAGGGTAGGCCAGCATGCTTTCCACTACAAGTTGCTCTAATTGTCAACACCAAACTACATGCACATTACACACTACATTTCCCTTTCAATATGAAAAATGAAAAATGGCGTCAAATAACCAAGCATCAGAGTCCCCCCGAGGGGGGGTGGCATAAATGCCCCCACCATCCGTCCATCTCCCGGTGTCGACTCAACGAGCAGCCTGGAACCACTGGCTGACTCACTTCTTCGTTTCTGCAACATTCGCGGCCATTCTTATAACCTTTTCCCTGTTGAGCACCACCTCTCCTCCTCTAAACCTCTCCTCTTCTTAACTGAGATTCAGCTGTCTAAGGCAAATGATGGCAAACCCTTTTCTGTAGCCTCGTACTTTTTCTATACTCATTTCAAAGCCAAAAGTGGCTGTTGTATATATGTACACAACCACTTATCTTGCTCTCATGTTCCTGAACTTGATTCTTCTAAATTCTCAGCTCTCTGGCTTTGGCTTTCCTGTCATTCTCTGACTAAATATATCTGTGCTGTTTACTTATACCTTAACTCTACTGACTATGAAAAATTCTTCAACTACCTTACTTCTACAATGGAACACATCCTATCCGTTATTCCTTTCTCTGATATCTTCATTCTAGGAGATTTCAATGTTCACCTCCATCTTTGGCTCTCCTCTTCTTTCATTGATCCACCGGGTGAACAAGCCTACATCCTTTCTATCCTCAATGACCTAGAGCAGCTTGTACAGCACCCTACCTATATCCTTGATCGTCTTGGAGAGAGTTCCAACATACAGTACTTGACCTCTTCCTTACAACTAATCCTTCTGCCTACACTGTTAATCTTTTCTCTCCGGTGGGCTCCTCCAGTCACAACCTTATTACCTTAACCTGTCCTATCACTCTGGTACGGCCTGTGGACCCTCCAAAGAAACGTCGGTTGTGGCACTTTGGAGCTGCTGATTGGGAAGCCCTCAGGCAGTAATTCTTTGATTTTCCCAGGAATGATTATTGTTTCCATGGCCAGGAGCCATCTGACTGTGCCTTGCGCATTACAGAAGTTATTCTCTCGTGCATGGAGGCATACATTCCCCTTTGATATCCTTTGACTGATGCAAGAAAGCCTTGGTTTACTCACGCTTGATCTAATGCAGTCCACAACAAAGAGAGGGCCTGTAAAAGGTACCAGAGCCAACCCATCCATGAATCATAGCTTTTTTATGTTTCTACCCGGAAACATGCTATGTCTGTTCTTCACTCTGCTAAAACTAGTTTCATCTGTACTCAATGCTCTCAATTCTCCAACTCGAATTCTTCCCGCTCCTTCTAGCACCTTGCCAAATATCTTTCTAACCACTTTACCTCATCATCCTTCCCTCCTCTTTTCTACGCTGGTGACTCTGTAGCTACTTCTTCTACTGATAAAGCAGATCTCTTCTCTCAGACTTTCTCCTCCAGTTCCACCTTAGACAATTCTGGTGCTGTTCCTTCCTCACTTTCCCTTTCTGACTTCCTCATGGCTGACATTAAAATTTCTCCAGCTGATGTAATTTCTGCCATCACAGGCCTCAATACTAACAAGGCATATGGGCCTGATGGGGTCCCCCCTGTCGTCCTCAAGAACTGTGCTTCTGTGCTTACACACTGCCTAGGTAAACTCTCTCAGCTTTGTCTGTCAACTTGTATGTTTCTTTCTTGCTGGAAGTTTGCTCTCATTCAGCCAGTACAAAAGAAGGGTGACCATTCCCAGCCCTCTAACTATTACCCAATTGTTTTACCATCCTGTGTTTCAAAAGTTTTCAAGTCTATTTTTAACAGAAAAATTTTAAAGCATCTTTCCTATCATGACCTTCTTTCAGATCATCAGTATGGGTTCCATCAAGGACACTTCACTGGAAATCTCACCTACCGGTACCTTTCAGACTCCTGGTCATCCTCCTTTCGGGACTTTGGCGAAAGCTTTGCCATTGCGCTTGACTTCTCAAGGGCTTTCGATCGAGTCTGGCATTAATCTTTAATTTCCAAACTGCCCTCTCACGGTTTCTATCCTTCTATCTGTGCCTTCATCTCTAGCTTCCTTTCTGGTCGTTCTATAGCTACCGTTGTAGACGGCCACCATTCTTCTCCTAAATCTATCAACAGCGGTGTTCCACAGGGCTCTGTCCTATCACCAACTCTCTTCCTTGTATTCGTCAGTGACCTTCTATGTTGTACATCTAACCCTGTTCACTCATATGCTGATGATTCCACCCTTCACTTTTCCATTCGGTTCTCACAACGTCCATCTCAGCAGTTACTTCAACAAACAAGGGATGATGCTTTGGCACACCTAATGTTTGACTTGGCTCGTATCTCTGACTGGGATAAGAATATTCTTGTTGTTTTTAATGCATCAAAGACTCAGTGCTTACACCTACCAACCCCACAAAATCTTCTACAGGAGTACCCACTAATATTTAATAATATCCAGCTTAATCCTTCATCATCCTTAAACATACTGGGGTTTCATTCTCTCAGGACTTATCTTGGAAAGATCATATTACATCTCTTGTAAAATCTCCTTCCAAGAGATTAGGTGTGCTAAGTCGACTCCGTACCTTCTTTAACCCCTGCACAGTTGTTGACTTTACACATGGGTTTTATTCGCCCCTGTGTAGAGTACAACTCTCTTGTGTGGGGAGGTTCCCCACATACAGCTCTTCTCAATAGGCTGGAGTCAAAGGCTTTTTTGTCTCATTAACTCTCCTCCTCTTACTGGCTCCCTACAAACCTCTGTCTCTTCACCGCAGTGTTGCATCTTTATTTCTTTTCTGTCGCTGTATCAATGGTCACTGTTCTGAACTGTCTGCTTGCATCCCTCTGTCACGAGTCGGCTCGTGACATCATTTGGTGAGAAACCGCGAACTCTAGTGGAATCCCAGTGTTATCATTCAGTTAACCGCTCACCTGGTCGGGAGTGTTTTCAAAACAATTTTTCATTGTCATAAATGATCGTCTTCATGTGAGACATTAGCACTTTCGCTGAGCGATTTATTTTGGGCATGTTTCGCTCATTCTAGCCATTAGGAATGCGGCCACAGCGCTCCCCTCTTTCCCACAATTTAGTCAGTCAAGATTTGTATGCCGCAGAAGCAGGTAGTGTGTGGCAGTGTCCTTCCTCAACGACACCTAGTTCCCACCGCCGCTGTATTCCTACTTAGCTGTGATTGGTGAGAGACAGCGAGTGCAGTGTCCTTCCAGTAACGACGCCCAGTCATCCGCTTTGTCCACTTTTCTGACCAGTATTTTCTTTTTGTTTTCCTAGGCTTAAGAGTTTAGCTTTTGAGTGAGCAAGTGAGTGTGATCTCTTTATTTGAATTCACTTTGAAATGTAACGTTAAATTTATTCCTTTGTAATAAATAAATTTAACGGTTCTTTTTCTCGAGCTTAATGTAATGTAAACTCGTGTTTCATTTCTCCATACTAAGCTTACATCCCTTATAGCTCCTAGCTTGCATAAACGCTTTGCTATTCACAACTGGTACTTAGGCCAGTCTTGTTGTATTAAGCTTAAAATCCGTTGTGCCATCTAGGAGATAATGCATCAGCAAGAATCTGTTATTATTAATAGTATTAATTATTGATTGTCAGGGGTGAAGTCACTTTCTTCAGAGGCCAACAGTACTAATAAACAGCATTTGTGAGTAATTAGTCTCTGCTGTGTACTGTTGAGAAAGTTTATAAATTCTCGTCCTGAGAGAATCGGCGAAGCAAGCCAGCATAAAGTAATCATTGCTTGATTTTTAGCAAGACAATTCATTGTCCCTGCTCTTCAGTATTACTGAACATTATCCTTTAATATTGCATTAATCTTTAAAAACCCCGTGACAATTGGCGACCTCATTCCAGGATATTAACTCCTAGCTCTATAGCTATTCACGAGATAATACTCACTCGTTCATACTTAGGTATTTATCATTATAGTCTATAGGCACTACTTTACTGGTGATTATTGATTCATTTTTATTCATTTACATAATAGTTTTCACAGTCAGTTGTTTATTTAATCTTCTTTCTTTACCAGTTTAATTAGATAAAACTGGTCACCACTAACCTCTGCCTATATTCTTTATTCTCGATTATTAACATCTTTCTCTGAAAAAATCGCAGTCAGTACTGAGTCGCTAGTTATTTAGATTGAGTTAGCATCATGGCAGCCAACGTCTATGTACAGGAAGCTAAAGATATGGGCCTTACTGACCCAGAAAAAATTCAAAACTACGTTCTCTCACGGTTTAATTACGAGCAACAGCATGAGAAAGATGCTCGTGAAGAACGCGAAAGAGAACGTGAACACGAGCGAAAACAATGCGAGGAACGCGAAAGAGAACGTGAACACGAGCGAAAACAATGCGAGGAACGTGAGAGAGAACGTGAACACGAGCAAAAACAACGCGAACTCGAGCTAGTATAAGAGCGAGAACAACGCGAATACGAGCGTGAACAACGAGACAGAGAACAAGAACACGAACGTGCCGAGCGAGAAGCACGCGAAAACATGAAGTTGAAGTGCTGAAGCTCAAGCGAGATTCCTTGGTTTCAGACACATCTGGTGCAGCTGGTCTAAGCTCCACGAGCGTTCTCCCTGCACATGTTCTGGCGACCCTACACATCAAGCTTCCCCCATACAAAGATGGCGAGCGAATCGAGCCATACATAGTTCGCTTTGAAGACATGGCTCAACTTTACCAGCTGGATGATGCAGCTAAGCAGCTTCAGTTTCTTAGCCTGTTTGAGAGCTCTGCCCTCGATATTCTCCACAGAATTCATGGAGACAATCTCACGTATGAGATGATGAAGGCAGCACTCGTCAAAGCGTACAGTCTCACAGTTGACGACGCCAAGAGTCAGTTCATGAGGGCGCGTTTACAGGATAAAGAGACAGCCGTTCAGTTTCCTGACCAGCTTAATGCTTACTTAGATGAGTGGATGGAGAAAGATGAAACTCCTTCCACACGTGAGGGGATAATTGACCTTATGCTGCACACGCAGCTAGAAAAGTCGTGGCCTACTGAACTTATGGCTCAACTTAAGATCTGCCATGTAAGAGATGCCAACCAAATGGTGAAGAAGGGTGACGCATTCTTTACTGCATACGGGTATCAAACTCGCAAGCAGTATACCTGGAACAGGAAACCTGATAAATCTGGGAAACCGTCTCAGACTGAACCCCAGCAACAAGGCTGTTCTCAGAATAATGGTCAAGGGCCAAAACCACAGAGGAAGGACCAGGGGCAAAACACTCAGAAACCTGAGTGGAAGAGGTACAACAAGTACCCTAACCAGCAGCTGTATCAGCCACGCAACCTACCGTCGGGACTGTTCTTTTCACCACCAGCTCAAGTGAATAGGAGGCAGGAGGTGAACGCAGCCTTCATTCCTCAGCAGCAGCACGGTGGTCACGTCTCTACCAGTATGGGTACTCCCCCACAGTTCACTAGTCTCACAGCAACAGTGAACCCCCCTCCACAGATGGCCAATGTTCCATCTCCCCAGGCAGTGAGTATGACCCCTCAAGTATCAAATTCTCAGGGCACCATGTTTGCCGCATCATTTATTCAGCAGCCTAATCAGTGGCTAGCTGCTTCCTCCACAGGCCCTCCCACAGGTGACAGTGCCTTCCTTGTTCAGCCAGGGTTTGTGGGAGCCATTCCTGTGAAGGTCCTGAGAGACAATGGGTCCTAAGGTTGCTCTGTCAAGCAGAGTTTAGTTCAGGCTGAGCAATACAGAGGTCGACAGATCCAATCTAACCTTATTGATGGATCAGTGAGATTGTTCCCTGAGGCATGTACCCAGGTGGCATCTCCATTTTACACTGGTACGAAAGTCGCAGTTGTCATGCCAGAACCTTTATTTGACCTAATCATAGGCAATATTCCAGGTGCCAAGCATTGTTGCACCATAGATGACGCTACTCAGACTTCGGCTGCAGAAACACAAGCCATGGCTGAGGCTCCAGACTGTGTCACCCCAGTGACCATTGCATCACCGCAAGATCTGATGTGTAGCCAAATTGTTGTTCATGAACAACATTCTGACCCGACACTTGCTGCCGTACGGAAGAAACAAAAGGGTAGAGTGATTAAGTATTCATGGGGAGGTCAAGCCAAGTTCCTTCGCAAACAAGGATGGCTCTACCGTGAGTCACGAACACCCGAGGGCGAGGTTCGACTGCAGTTTGTCGTTCCCGCCAAGTACCGCCAAGCAGTGTTAGAATGGGGTCATTGTTCAGCCTCAGGAGGTCACATGGGCAAAAGGAAAACCCAGGGCCGTATCCGAGCTGACTTTTTCTGGCCAGGGATGGGACGAGACATAGATAGTTTTGTGCGTTCCTGCAATGTGTGTCCATGTAACACCAGTCAGGGACACGTCCTTCCTGCACCGTTTGAACTCACACCCGTAATCTCTGAAGCAGTTGAGAGACAGGGCAGTGATAATGTGGGTGTAGGCCTGATGTCTCTCCTACTAACTAATGACTAATACAGGCAACTGTTGTACACTGAGTTCCATAAGATAGGCGCTCTCAGAGATTTGAGTAATCCAAGGACCAGCCTGGTTCCCAGTTAAAAGTGTAGACCTGATGTCTCACCTGTTGGCCCCACAGGACACAGTATGTCCAGGGCCTGTATATACATGTGTACTGTAGGTTAAGGTGGAAGTTTGAGAACCCTGCAGAGACAGTCCGAGGCTGTGTATGAATTACCTTGTGGAACGTCTCGAGCTGTGGGACCCTCTGAGGATTCCCGGAGAATGCACATTATCCACATGAGTGTTCACGTCGACAGTGGGTGGTAAAACATGACCTGCCCAAGATTGCGTAGCGATTCTCAGCTTCCTGTTATTAGACGTAAGTGTAGTGTTAGGTTAATCAGTAAACTGCCCGTTCTAAGAGATTTGAGCAATTCAAGAATCGGCACGTTTCCTGGTTAATAATGTTAGGTTAACTAGTAAACTGCCCGTTCTAAGAGATTTGAGCAATTCTAGAACTGGCACGTTTCCTAGTTAATAAGCGTTAACCAGTAAACTATAAGGGTTCTAAGCAATTTGTGAATTCAAGAATTAAGTTTCCTGGTTAATAATGACATAAGTACTGATTGCTAGGCAGAGAGAGAGAAATAACAGTTTTGTTGCTCCACCTTAATTCCTTTTGCAGGTGCAGCTGGTGGGTGCAGTATTGTCAAGCAGATCAGCTGGTCATCCCTGTCGCATGCTGCTGCCCCTTCTCTTCTGCCTCGTCATCATTACTATAAATTTGCATTACATGATTTTACACATAGGTACATTACACCACAACTGTCACACCTACACCGTGTATTACATACATTATGCTACATAACAATTAGTTGTTAATGTAAATCTAGCGAACTTTTCGCTCAATTTGACTTGAGTACAGGATTTTTCACCGTTGTCACAGAGTTTTTCCCTCAAGCTTGCTTCTATTAATGTAAATACGAGTTTTTTTTTTTGGCTCACTGACGACTATGACTTTCTCCTGTAGCAGGATAGCACACACACACACCACAGTGTGAATCTTGTGTGACTGAGTAGGATTTATATGTATGTATATTGAAATTTTTTTTCCTGGAAAAAAAATTTCAACTTTTGATGGGGCGCAATGTCACGAGTTGGCTCGTGACATCATTTGGTGGGAAACCGTGAACTCTAGTGGAATCCCAGTGTTATCGTTCATTTAACTGCTCACCCGGTCGGGAGTGTTTTCAAAACAATTTTTCACTGTCATAAATGATCGTCTTCGTGCGAGACGTTAGCACTTCCGCTGAGCGATTTATTTTGGGCATGTTTTGCTCATTCTAGCCGTTAGAAATGTGGCCACAGCGCTCCCTTCTTTCCCACGATTAAGTCAGTCAAGATTTGTATGCCGCAGAAGCAGGTAGTGTGTGGCAGTGTCCTTCCTCAACGACACCTAGTTCCCACCGCCGCAGTATTCCCACTTAGCTGTGATTGGCGAGAGACAGCGAGTGCAGCGTCCTTCCAGTAATGACGCCCAGTCATCCGCTTTGTCCACTTTTCTAACCAGTATTTTCTTTTCGTTTTCCTAGGCTTAAGAGTTTAGCTTTTGAGTGAGCAAGTGAGTGTGATCTCTTTATTTGAATTCACTTTGAAATGTAACATTAAATTTTTTCCTTTGTAATCAATACATTTAACAGTTCTTTTTCTCGAGCTTAATGTAATGTAAACTCGTGTTTCATTTCTCCATACTAAGCTCATTTCCCTCATAGCTCCTAGCTTGCATTAATGCTTTGCTATTCATAACTGGTACTTAGCCCAGTCTTGTTGTATTAAGCTTAAAATCCGTTGTGCCATCTAGGAGTTAATGCATCAGCAAGAATCTGTTATTATTAATAGTATTAGTTATTGATTGTCAGGGGTGAAGTCACTTTCTCCAGAGGCCAACAGTACTAATAAACAGCATTTGTGAGTACTTAGTCTCTGCTGTGTACTGTTGAGAAAGTTTATAAATTCTCGTCCTGAGAGAATCGGCGAGGCAAGCCAGAATAAAGTAATCATTGCTTGATTTTTAGCAAGACAATTCATTGTCCCTGCTCTTCAGTATTACTGAACATTATCCTGTAATATTGCATTAATCTTTAAAAACCCCGTGACACCCTCCACCTCTAACATGGGCACGTAGCACCCGTCTAGCAACAAACTCTCATCCCCTTTCTGTCCAGCTCTATAATGCAAGAGTTAACCGTTACTCCCAGTCCTTCGTTTATGCAAGAGGTCAGCTCTGGAACTGTCTCCCTCTGTGCGTGTTTCCTACTTCCTATGATTTCTAGTTTTTCAAACGCAGTGTGTTCAGTGAACGGATCTTGAATTTGGCTCTCTCGTATTGTTTTTGTTTTGTTTTTCTTGGAAGGAACGGTTTGCGGGCTCCTGGCCTTTGGTTCTTTCTTCCTTGCATAAAAAGAAGTAAGTCTAGGTCATTAAGGATAGAAAATATGTGGATCAGTGAGTGGGGACAAGATCCAAAGGTGGTGGTGGACGCTGAAATCGCCTGGGATAATTTCATAAAAGGGACAAATGGAAAGACTGTGTTCAGTCTCAGATGTAAGAGTGCCAAAGAATTTCCCATAACAGGTAGAATGAGGGATAAGTAAATATACACAAATATATTTATCATAGAATGATAGGATACTTGTAGGAAATGTGTAGAGAATTCGAAGGATGGAAATTCTCTAATATGAAGGCAAGATATGTTGTTGCATGCATGCACATGACAGACACAATTAACTCTAAAATGAGTAAACCAGATTATAGAGAAGGGTCTGCTGTCAGTTACCTCATACAGTTGAGTTTCAGTGTGGAATATGAGGTCAGATTAGAGGAAGACGGCTCGTGTTCAACTGAGAAGAACATAAACGAAAAGCCAAAAATGCTGCAGAAATGAATGTAGAAAGTGTCAAGCATGGATTCAGTACATCTCCTTTGGTTGTCACAGGGAGAACAGCTGCTGGTGGGGCTATTTATGTTCCCAACCATCCTCCACTGGGGACTTCATGGCTTGGCGATTTGAAAGCTTTTTTTTCCAGTGTTGAAATAAGTGAAATATGTAATGTGCATTTGGTTTGGTGTAAAATTTTACAGGGCAATGTTTGAGAGTGTGCTGGCCCACTCTATGTGCTGGTGAAACACGGAATATTTAATTAAAGGGAGATGATCAGTAACAGCTTCTAAGGGTTGCAGAAAGAGAAGCTCCCTCTCTCCTCTCACCAGCTTGCCATGCATCTTGGGAGTACCGTCCCGTTCGACCAACACAAACAAGACACGGATGATGGCATAAAGCGAATTTATGTTTTTATAGATTTTTAAAATTCACAACCGCGTCCTTACACAGATGCTTTTGTTGTAATTATTGCATTACATAGTTGACTCTTACTGTATTCTATTTATTTATTACGATAGTACCCGTTTAAATTTTCTTATTCTTCTCACGTTAGGACTTAGCACTCTTTGATTACATTACGTTGGTAAGACAATTTTCAAACACCTCTAACATAGAGTACAGTAGAGCAGAGAGAGAGAGAGAGAGAGAGAGAGAGAGAGATTATTCGTTAGTTGTTTTCGACAAATAAAAGTTTTTATTTTGAAAGTTGCACAGTCCACCCTTTCTGCTTCCTGTTTACCCGACAAGGGGAAGGATTTTGCAGTGAGTTGTGTACATTTATCTTTATATATATATATATATATATATATATATATATATATATTTATATATATATATATATATATATATATATATATATATATTGAACAACCATGGGGACGTCATACAGTCTTGTCGCACGCCCACAGTGATCGTGAACCATACACTTAGATGCCCATTTACCTTTACACATGCCTCACTACCATCATAAAAACTCCCGACGGCATCCAGCAGCTTACCATCTACACCGTGCATACGCAAAACCTTCCACAATCCTTCTCTGTCTGCTTTGTCGTATGCTTTTTCCAGATCCATAAATGCCATAAACACCTCATGGTCCCACTCGCAAGCCTTCTTCACTATCTGCCTCAGTGCAAATAGTTGATCTCAGCATTCAATAGGACTTCTGATATCTCTCTTACTTCCTTTATAATAATTCCTCCATATACCGTACTTTCCCTTCAGTAATCAATAAATTTAGGTTATGCCACGATAATTCTTGCACTCATTTTTGTACAGGGGTACAATCACTGCCTGTTTCCACTCTGCCGGCATAGTTTCATTCATTCAAGCCTTCTTACATATCTCCAACAAGCATTTCATTCCGCCCTCTCCACTACACTTAATCATCTCTGCATACACCTCATCAACCTCAGCTGCTTTCCCATTTTTCATTGCTGCACGGCGTTCTTCACCTATGCGAGTGTCACGTTTCCAGGCACTACATTTCTTCTTTGCACAGTCCCAAAACCAATCATGTTTACAGCCGCTCTGGTGCCTCTATCCCATTCATCAGGCTTTCAAAATATTCTTTCCATCTGGTCCTTACTTCATCTCCATGGCTTAATTATCTACCACTTACATCCTTCACATTATCACATTTCTTTCCGCTGTCACTTCTACATTTCAGTACCTCTCTCCAGAATAACTTCCTATTTTAAGAGTAGTCTGCATTAATTTTTCTTCCTATTACAAAAAACGAATTTCAGCAAATGAAGACGGAGGGGCACTGCAAGGCATGGTGAGTGAGTTTCGAAGAGCGTGTAAGAAACGGAATGTAAAGGTGAATGTAGACAAGAGTAAAGTTATGGTTTTCGAGAGAAATGAAGTAATTGGATGTACAGTGATGTTGGATGATGAGGAGGTGGAAAATGTAAGTGCATTTAAGTACTTGGATAGTGTGATGAGTAAGGATGGACGTTTGGAGGGTGCAGTGCTTGAAAGGGTGCAACAAGGAAGAAAGGTTGCTACCTTTTTGAAGGCCTAAGAGTAACAAAGCCGCTGCGTGACAGCATTGTGGTACCAACTCTGACGTATGAGGTGAAGCTTGGAAGGACAAGTCAAGTGTGGGAGCAGTGGAAATGAGTTATTTGAGAGGAGCATATGGAGACTGGAGTTACATGGAGAGACAGACTGACAAATGAGGAAGTGAAGGAGCGCTGCGGTGTGGATGTGGATGTATATATACATGCGGTAGGAGAAACACACTGAGGTGGTTTGGCCATGTGGAGAGGATGAAGAGCGAGAGACTAACGAGAAGTGTGTATGTGAGTGAGGTGGAGTGGGGGGAGAGGGAGGAGGGGGCCAAGGATGAGATGGAGGAATGGAGAGGTATATGAGAAGGGGGGGGGGGGTGAGCTGGGAGCAGGGAAGTGAAATGGCGGGGGACCGGGCGCATGAGGGCGATTTGTTTGTGGCCACCTCTTATGGGATTAAGGCGTCTGGCAATAGATAGACTGACTTCTTAATATCGAGCCATTCCCTTTGTTCTTTATCAATTCGCTTGTATGTTCATTACTCATCAACGGAATATCCAGAGAAGGTTGTCAGCGTACAATAGATGTGTGATCATCCTGCAGTACCTTGAGAATGTTGCCAGACTCTGTTCATTCCTCTCCTCTCCATCCAATATATTACCAATATGCCGGGAATAGAACCCGGGACTCTTAGGTGAGAGCCAGGCAGCATGCCACAACACCACCACCTGCCTGTCTCTCACCTGAGAGTCCCGGTTTCGATTCCCGGCATGTTAGTAATATACTGGATTATTTTTCCCTTGTAAAATACAAGTTTCTCTCTTCATCCTGGCTTGCCGTAAGTGCTTGGGATAGATTAAAAGCATCTACTTGCCCGTTTGCCAGGGGGTTATCTCATCCTCTTCAGGCCCACAGTGGGGGCGGATGAACATTGGTTAGAAGATTGTGACAATGTGAGATAACTTTTACCTGGTCGTGGTGTAGTGGTATGCTGCCTGACTCTCACCTGAGAGTCCCGGGTTCGATTCCCGACATACTGGTAATATATTGGATTATTTTTCCTGTTTAAAGTACAGGCTTCTCTCTTCCTCTCCTCTCCATATTTCCTCGTTCCCTTCGCCCCTTCACTTTTGTCAAATTTTTCCTGCCAACACCGTGTACTTTCTCCGTATTGTCCATTTCCGCCCTCCCTCCCCTCCTATCTCCTTCCCTAAGCATAACGCGCTTTCATTCATTTGTACCATTAATCTCGCTCCTGCCTTTCCTCCTCCTCGCATGTATCTTTCTATGGCTGTGCCTTTCCTTTTGCTTTTCCTGCTGTTCTCTTTCCCCCTCTCCTTTTCTTTTTGTCTTCTCTCTCTCTCTTTTCTGCCGGTCCCTGACTTTCCCTTCCTTCTACCCTTGCCCATTCCCCTCCCATCTCCCTACTCCCTTCCCTACCGCATCTTTCTTTGTTTCATTCCTATCGTCTACCCTCTTAGGCTATTTTCCTTCTTTTCCTTTCTTTTTCCTTCTCTCTAGCCCAATCTCTCCTCTCTATGATTATTCTATATTCCCTTTTCTACCTGCCTCCTCTGTTTTCCTCTTCCAATTTTCCCTCTCTCTGCCCCCACGTTCTCGTCACTTCTACAGTAGCACTTCTACTCCCTTCTTCTACTCTTGTTTCCTCACTCTTTCCTTCCTCTTTTCTTTCCTTTTCTCCTTTCTTCCCATCTCCTTTCCTCTGCTCCCCTTCCTTCCTTTCTCTTCCCTGCCACATCAGCGCTGACTCAACACACAAAATCCCACTTACCTCCTTATCTGTAAGGGTTTTTACCATCTCACTCCTCTTCCTTTGTTTCGGTCCGCGATTTCTCTTATACTGATTTTTTTTTTTTCTGCTCTGATTCAAGGATTTTCCTTTGTCTGGTGTCCCCTCCCCCCCTCCTCTCTCTCTCTCTCTCTCTCTCTCTCTCTCTTTCTTTCTCTCTCTGGTGGTTTGTTCATTCATTCATTTTCTACCTATCCCTGTATTCCCCATCTCTGTTTTCTTCTCTTTCCTACTTTCCTTTTTCAGTACCTTCGCATCCGTCTATCTTCTCTCTTTTTCCGTCCCAATCCGTCCTCTCCATTCTCGTTCCCTCAAAGAAATATATCCTTCCTTCCAGCCAACCAATTAACCCTCTCTCTGTCATATGCTGATATATCTTTTTCATTCTCGTCTTTTCTTATCCATGTCTTCATTCTCAGTCCTTTTCTGCAATTTTCTTACACCCCTTCTTCGCTCTTTGCTTTTAAATTCACGTTTATTTCGGATGGCCTCACTCTTATCTTTTCTTCTTTTTTCGCCTTTCCCTGATTCAGCTTCATTTTCTTTACATGACCGCTTCTTTTTCTCTTGTCATAGCGACTGGTCCTTATTATTTTAATGCATTTGTGTTGTTGAATTTCCTTTTTCCTTGCTTCACCTTCTCCATACTTTTCTTACTAGAATTCTTTCCTTCCCGTTTGCCGCTGGCACATTATCATCCTCTTCATTTTCAGTCTCAGTTTCACACCGTTGTTGCTCTCTATTAGTTCTATTTTTCACATATTCATCCACTTTATTCTGCCTCTTCCACAAACTTTATCTTCTTTTCTTCCTTCTTTCCCACGCCTCGCCTGTTGTTCGTACTCGCCTTGTAGGTTATTTTTTCTCATATACCACAATTTCTCCCACATTCTTTAATTTCGTTTCCTGCATCCTATGAATCTCCTATTCCTTTATTGGTAGCCACTTCTCGTTAGTCCTTCGCCATTTTCACCCTCCCATTCTCCTTTTATGGTTTCATCGCCTCTTGACTGTTTGCTCATTCTCTCTTATATTTCATTAGCTTATTTTCATGCCTTTTTTTCTTTTTTCATTCCATCCGCCTGCACATTTTACTCTAACTGTCTTGATCCCTTCTTCGCTTGCTCTTGCGCCTCTTCCCAATTTCTCCTTCCCTTCGTCTCCTTGTTATTCCCTCCTACTCTCCGCCCCCCTCACTCGCCTTCTTCCACTCTTTTGTTCCTCATCGTAACTTATCACATCTCATTATCCCATCTCGCCTTTAGCTCTCCCTTCTTTGCGCCCCTTCTAATGGCAATAACATTCAAGATTTTTGTCGTTAATTACCCCAAATGAGAGAACTCTGCTCGGCTTACCATTAATATTTCCTCCTCCTCTCCCTCCTGTCGTGCCATTTTCCGACACCATCGTGCCCCCTCAACTAATTGCGCCCTCTTACCACTGCTATTTATTCTGCTCGATCTTTCTTTCTTGCTCCCTCCTCCTGATGATGCTGTAGGCATTACAGGCACTAGTATATATCTCATATCACAATGGGCGATACGTAATGTCTGCTGGAGACATACACAGCTTCTTGATAGGAATGTCAATCATCAGGATGTATATCCATAATCTAGTTGTCCCATACCGTCATGAATGTCCTAACACGTGATGTATCTCAAACAGTCTCTCTGTAGTCCTGACGATACCATGGAAATCTACCAAACAATACATCTCGACCGAGCCGTATATATTCTTAGATTTGGGAGAGCATAGACAGAGAACCCGAGAATATGATAGGAGATAGGGTCAGCTAGGAGGTTTGCCGTCACGCTGTGTTACGCTGTCAATCACATTGCGATATAACTGTGTACACTAAACTCGTAACCCAAGAGTGCTCTGTAACTCACCTCGCTTATGATACACAAAGCGGGAAGGTGAGAAAGAGAGATACCTGCCTATTCACTCCACTCGACGACGCACCATTTTACTAAGCAGCAACCCACGTTACACTCCACTGGTGATAGAGGGGAAGCCATTAATCAATGATGCACAACAATCCTCCATCTAATCAAACTCCTCGGCTACTTTCATCGATAATGTCATCTGTCTGTCATCCAGTCTCCTACATCTTGCACCTACCGGCCTCCCTATGTACACCTTCCCTCCTAAACGTTTGCCGAAGCTGCTCCCGTTTTTCCTATTCTCCCTCTTTTTTTCTCCGACACCTACTCTCCCCCTCCTCCTCCTACTACGTCTTTGTTTCACTCCTCGCAGCTCTGCATATTGATGTTCTTTCCCCCTCTCCTCTTCTCCCTTTAATTTGTTTACGCCTCCTAGTCCATCTCTGCCACTGCTTCCTCTCCCTCTACCTACGTTTTCTGTGCCCCTTTTCTCTTATCGTCTGTGTTCCTTGCGTCTATTTTCCACTTTCTTTTTCCTTAACATTCTGTGATCTTGGTTATACAATGTAATTATCTCCTACTTTCTTTACTGTTATACAGGCCCTTGGCTGTTACATTATTTCTAATTATTCAGATTCATTCACTCTGCTTTTATTATTGTTATGCTTCTTATTCCCCCTTTTTGTAGCCTCTGGTCCCCTCACCTCCTCTCTGTCTGTCTGTCTGTCTGTCTGTATGTATGTATGTCTCTCTCTCTCTCTCTCTCTCTCTCTCTCTACGCCGCAGCCTGCCACTCAGATTTACAACAATGGGCCACTCAGCAGTTTAGCCTCAATAATTGTTGTGTGCATCTGCCCTCTTGAGCTTCCTCTTACTCCACTTGCATAATTACAGCCTCCCGTTTTTCCTATTCTCCCTCACTGAAACCACCAGCAGAATAATAGTTTGCTGAGCGCGCGAGTGTGTGTGTGTGTGTGTGTGTGTGTGTGTGTGTGTGTGTGTTCTTACCTTACGTAATTGTTCTTACCTAATTGTACCTTTACAGGAATGAGTCATTCTCGTACTGTCCCGTGTATTTAACCATTTTTTGATACATATCCTTAAATTTGTCAAAAGTTTTGGCACACGCTGTTTCATTCGGTAGTGCATTCCACTGATAACTTCCTTACGTCTTTATCGCCTCTCTTTTCATGCAGTTTTTTGCAGTGTCCTCTTGCTGATGCTTCTCCGTAGGTTATATATTCATTTATGTCTATTGTCTCCTTCCCTGATATGCACTGATATAGCATAATCATGTCTCCTCTTTTCCTTCTTTCCTGTGGTCTTGGAAGATTCACTTTTTCTAATCTTTCTTTCGTAGCTTAGATCCCTTAAGCTTGGTACCCATCTTGTAGCGGCTCTCTGAACTTTTTCAATCTTACCTATGTGTTTTTTTTGAGATGAGGATTCCAGACTACTGATGCATACTCCAGGGTTGGTCTTATGAATGATGTTATCATCTTTCTTAGCATGTCTTCATTAATGTATGTGAATGTTATTCTCATGTTTGTAAGCAGGGTATACATGTTCCGTACCTTCTCACTGATGTGGTCAGCCGGAGATAGTCTGTTATTGATAATCACACCTAGGTCCTTCTGTCTCTCTTGTATGTGTAGGGATTTACTTCCTAACTTATAATCCCAGTCTGGTCTTTTTCCACTTTTTCCAAACTTGATTACATAATGAGAATGAGAGGGCAAGAGAGGGAGTATGTTTGATGATAAACAAGAAGTGGAAGGAGAATATAAGAGAGTATGGAACAATGGGTGCAAGGATTGCATGGGTGAGGATGAAAGTAGGTATAAAAGCGCGGGCGATTGTATGTGTGTATGCGACGACAGAGGACCGAGTGGCAAGAGTGAAAGATGAGTTTTGGGCGAGAGTAGAAGCGTGTATGGACAAATCTGAGAGGAGAAAGAGAGTGCTTTTGATTGGAGACATGAATGGCAAAGTTGGGAATGTACGAGTGGATGGAGTGGTTGGTCAGTGGGGTGTGCCAGCTGAAGTAGATGGGAATGGTAGTGCTTTGCTGGACATCTGTGCTGGTGAGGGGTTGGTAATTGCTAACACCTACTTTCGGCATAAGATGATCCACCGGTATACATGGAGTGTAATGAGGAGGATGGATGGCGAACTCGTTGAACGAAAGGCAATGATAGACTACGTGTGTGTGGATGAGCGAATGAGAAGACAAGTGTTGGATGCACGAGTGTGGAGAGGGTGGGGGAATGGAGTCTTGGACCATCACTTAGTGATGGCCAAGGTAAAGATGCAAAGAAAATGGTTGAGGAGACGAATGGGAAGACAGGAGGAAACAGCTCCTGTGAGAAGAGTGAAGAATTTGCGAGATAGTGAGAAAATGGCAGAGTATAAGAGCATAGTGGAAGAAAGATTGGGAAAGTATGAGCTAGAGCAGATGGAAGGAGTGGAAGACGTATGTAAGATATTCACGGAAGAGATAGGAGCAGCGTGTGAGGTGGTTTGTGGAGTGAGGAGATGCAAGGGACAACATGGTGGAATGACGAGGTGAAACTAGCTGTGGAACAAAAGAAGAAGGCATATAGTGAATGGTTAGAGAGTAGAGGTAGGGGAGAAGATGAGAGGGTGAAGAGAGAGGTATATGTGAGCAGAAGAAGGAAGGTGAAGAAACTGGTGAAGGAGAGTAAGCAGAAAGTGGATGAAGAGTTTGGGAGGAATCTGAGTGTGAAATGGAGGGAGAGTAAGAAATTGTTTTAGAAGGAGGTAAAGAAAGTAAGGTAGTGTGAAAGGGGAAATAATAGGGGAGTGAAAGATAGGAATAATAGATTGCTGGTGGGGAAGAGAGAGAAATTGAGGAGATGGAAGGAACACTTTGAGGATTTGTTGAATGTAGAGAGTGAGAGCAGTGCGAGTATAAGTAGTTGGGGAATGATTGGGAGAAAAAGAGATGAGAGGAGGGAGGAAGAGATCAGTACGGCAGAAGTAGTGGAAGCGATGAAGATCAAGTTGGGAAAGGCACCAGGAATTGATGGAGTGTGTGGAGAAATGCTGAGGTATGAGGGTGAGATTGTTGTGGAGTGGATATGGAGGTTGTGTAGATTGGCTTGGGAAGAGGGAAGGGTTCCAGAGAACTGGAAATCAGGTATAATTGTTCTTTTATACAAAGGAAAAGGGGAGAGAGAAGTATATGGTAACCATAGGGGCATTTGCCTTCTTAGTGTGACTGGTAAAATATATGGCAGAATACTCATTGATAGGGTTAGGCATATGACAGAGGAGCTAGTTGGAGAAGAACAAGGGGGATTTAGGAAGGGAAAAGGGTGTGTAGATCAGATATTTGTTCTAAGATGTTTAGTGGAGAAGTATCTAGAGAAGGGAAAGAAAATGTATGCTGCCTTCATGGACTTGGAGAAAGCTTATGATAGAATAGATAGGCAAGGTATGTGGAAGGTATTAAGAATATATGGAGTGGAGGGGAAATTGTTGAGTGCTGTGAAGAATATGTACAAAAGAGCTAGGGCTACGGTGCGAGTGGATGGTGAGTTGAGTGAGTTCTTTGATCTCAATGTGGGACTGAAACAGGGTTGTGTGATCTCTCCATGGCTGTTTAATATATACATGGATTGGATTGTAAAGGAGGTGCAAGGTAGGGCAGTGGATGTGGGGGTGACTCTAATGAATGAGGGTGAGATTTGGAAGATTCCGGTGTTGCTGTTTGCTGATGATACAGTTTTGTTGAGTGAAGATGAATGGGAGCTGCAAAGTTTGGTGAATGAATTTGGGACAGTGTGTAGGAGGAGGAAGTTGAAAGTTAATGTAAAACAAAAGTAAAGTTATGGTGTTTGAGAGGAATGAAGTCACAGAATGTACAGTGAGGTTGGATGGTGAGGATATGGAGAATGTGAGTGCATTCAAGTACTTGGGTAGTGTGATGAGTAAGGATGGAATTTTGAGGGATGAAGTGCGTGAAAGGGTACAGCAGGGAAGGAAGGTTGTTGATTCACTGAAAGTAGTGATGATGAATAGGAAGGTGAGTATGGAAGTTTAGAAGTCACTGCATGATAGTATTGTGATCCCTATCCTGACGTATGGAAGCGAGGAGTGGACCTTGCAAGAGGGGAACAAGTCAAGAGTGAGAGCAGTGGAAATGAGTTACTTGAGAGGAGCATGTGGAGTGACATAGAGGGACAGGTTGACGAATGAAGACGTGAAGGAACGTTGTGGGGTGGATGTGGATGTGGTTGAGAAGATTAGGAGAAATACACTGAGGTGGTTTGGACATGTGGAGAGAATGGAGAATGAAAGACTGACTAAGAGGGTGTATGTAGGTGAGGTGGAAGGAGGGAGAGGGAGGGAGAGACCGAGGATTAGGTGGAGGGATGGAGTTGAGAGGTATATGAGGGAGGGGGGGTGATTTGGGGGGAGGGTAATTAAATGGTGGGTGACAGAGCGACTTGGAGGCGTTTTGTCTGCGGCCACCCTTTGCGGGATTAGGGCGTCGGGCTATAGATAGATAGACAGATAGATTACATGACACTTGTCCACACTGAATTTCATTTGCCATGTGGATATCATTGATTGCACTGCGCAGTTGACCCTCGTGCGGTGTGGTGCGGTGAGAATCTGTCCCTTCTCCCCTTTGGGACTAAAATGCGAATGAATGTGTTGGAGTGGATGAGTAAATTGGGAGTGTGTCGTCCTGTCTCGGCTACCTCCCATTCCTTGAGGGAAGCAGCCTAGGTATATAGATAGATTAGATAGATGTATTATTCCATTCATGAAGCTTACTCAAATCTTCTTGTAGCTCTTTATAAGAGTCTGTATTAGTAATTCTCCTTTGTATTTTTGTATCATCAGCAAACATATTTCGATAACTTTCATTTCCAGCGTTACTATCTATGTCATTTATATACAGTAAAAACATGATTGGTGCCAGCCCTGAGCCCTGTGGAACTCCGTTAGTCACTTCCCTCCATAATGAGTAATTTCCCCTTAGTACTGTTCTCATTTCCCTTTTTCTGAGAAAATCTTGCATCCAACAATACAGTTTGCCTCGAATTCCTCCTTGATGATGCAGTTTCCATTAAAGTACTCATTTGTCTTCTCAGTTAGGCTACTTGAAATGCTGTATGTATAAATAAAATATCTTCATGTTTCGAGTGCTTTTTGGAACAGTCAAATACTTTCATTACACAATCGACGCAGTTGTTTACGTAAATTATCCCATCTATATTTTTCTTGAAAAAAAAAATAAAAAGTTCATGTTATTGTTATGAGTTTGGTGCATTATTATTTAGACTTTTTGTCTTTTAGTTTCCCATTAGCTCGCC
The DNA here is from genome assembly GCF_032717465.1 of Coenobita brevimanus. Classification (NCBI taxonomy): domain Eukaryota; kingdom Metazoa; phylum Arthropoda; class Malacostraca; order Decapoda; family Coenobitidae; genus Coenobita; species Coenobita brevimanus. The sequence goes on from NC_137057.1 coordinate 2,367,143, forward strand.
TTTATCCATGTTGCCCAAAACCACAGTAATATTTATCCTTGCAGTATATTATTTTTGTAATATCGAGCCATTCCTTTATTTCTTCATCAATTCGCTTAAAACGTGATGCAATCTTTCCTTTGGCAGATATCCCCAGACACCTTTTTTTTTTTTTTAATGTTTTATACAGATCTTTGCGGGGTCAAATGCAAAACCACATAAGCGGGCAAATTTTTCGATGTTATGTTCTTGTATATTAATCATCAACGGAATATCCAGAGAATCATGTTCGTTCACTGTTGATGTGTGTAGATCATCCAGTAGTACCTGGAGAATGTTGCCAGACTCTGTTTATTCCACTCCACTCCATATTTCCTCCTTCCCTTCTCCCGCTTCACTTTCGTCCCATTTTCCCTGCCAGAACCGTGTACTTTCTCCTTATTTTCCATTCTTGCTCTCCCTCCCCTACTTATCTCCTTCCCTGGGCCTAACACTCTTCCTTTCATTGTACTCTTAATCTGCCTCCTTTCGCTCCTTCTTTTCCTCCTTTCACGTTTTATCTTTCTACGACTGTCCCGTTCCTTTCGCTCTTCCTGTCATTTTCTTCCCCCTCACTTTTTCTTTCTGTCTTCCCTCTCTCCCTTCTGCCTGTCCCTTCCTATCCCTTCCCTCTACCCTTGTCCATTCGTCTCCCATTTCCCTAGTCCCTTCCCCTCCACTTCCTTTTCTTAGGCTATTTTCTTTCTTTTCCTTTCTTCTTCCTTGTTTCTAGTCCAATCCATCCTGTCCATGACTTTCCTCTACTCCCTTTTCTACCTGTCTCCTCTGTTTTCTTCTTCCAATTTTCCCTCTGTCTGCCCCCGCGTTCTCGTCACTTCCAGCACTTCTACTCCCTTTCTTTACCTTTATTTCATCACTCTTCCCTTTCTCTTTTCTTTCCTTTTTTTCTTTCATCCTATTTCCTTTCCTCTGCTCCCCTTCCTTCCTTTCTCTTCCCTGCCACATCAACGCTGACTCAACACACAAAATCCCACTTACCTCCTTATCTGTAAGAGTTTTTACCATCTCACTCCTCTTCCTTTGTTTCGGTCCGCGATTTCTCTTATACTGATTTTTTTTTTCTGCTCTGATTACCGAATTTTCCTTTGTCTGGTGCTTCCTCTCTCTCTCTCTCTCTCTCTATCTATCTATCTATCTATCTATGTCTTTGATGGTTTGTTCATTCATTCATTTTCTACCTATCCCTGTATTCCCCATCACTATTTTTCTTCTCTTTATTACTTTTTTTTTTTTCAGTACCTTCGCATCCGTCTCTCTTCTCTCTTTTTCCGTCCCAGTCCTTCCTCTTTCCATTCTCGCTTCCTCAAAGAAATATTTCCTTCCTCCCAGCCAGTCAATTAGCCTCTCTCTCTCTGTCATTTGCTGATATTTCTTTTTCTTTCTCCCTTTTTCTTATTCATGTCTTAATTCTCAGTCTCTTTCCCCAATTTTCGTGCACCCCCTTCTTCATTCTTTACTTTTTTATCTACTTCCATTTCAGATGGTCCTTCTTTTAGTTTGTTTTTTTCGCTTCTGTCTGACTCAGCTTCATATTCTTTACATGGCCGTTTCGTTTTCTCTTCTCATAGCGACTGTTCCGTATCTGATGCATTTGTAATGTCGAACTTTCTCCTTCTTTGCTTCACCTTCTCCATACCTTTCGTACCAGAATTCGTTCCTTCCTGTTTACCCCTGGCATATTTTCATCCTTTTCGTTATCAGTCTCAGTCTCGCTCCGTTGTTACTCTCTGCTAAATCGGTTTTTCACTCAATCATCCACTTTAGTCTGTCTCCTCCATTTGCTTTTTCTTCTTTTCTTCTTCCTTCTTTTCCACGCCTCGCATGTTGTTCCTACTCGCCCTTTAGGTTGCGTATTTTTTCTCACGTACCTCAATCTCTCCCACTTTAATTACTTTTCCTGTATCCTATGAATCTCCTATTCCTTTACTGGTCGCCCCTTCTCGTTAGTCCTTCGCCATATTCACCCTCCATTCCTTTTGCTGTTTCATCGCCTCTTGAATGTTTGTTTATTCTCTCTTATATTTCATTAGCTTATTTTCATACCTTTATCTTCTTTCCATCCCCTTGCACACTTTAATCTAACCATCCTGATCCCTCCCTCACCTGCTCTTGTGTCTCTTCCCAATTTCTCCTCCCCTTCGTCTCCTTGTTATTCCCTCTTCCTTTCCGCCCCCCTTACTCGCCTCCCTCCGCTCTCGTGTTTCTCTTCGTAACTTATCCCATTATCCTCGCTCGCCTTTAGCACTCCCTTCTCTGCGCCCCTTCTAATGGCAATAACATTCAACATTTTTGTCGCTAATTACCCCAAATGAGAGCACTCCACGCGGCGTATCATTGATATTTCCTCCTTCTCTCCCTCCTGTCGTGCCATTTTCCGACACCATCTTGCCCCCTCGACTAATTCCGCCCTCTTACCACTGCTATTTATTCTCCTCAATATTTCTTTCTTTCTTGCTCCCTCATCCTAGTGATGTTGTAGGCATCATAGGCACTTGTATATATCTCATATCACAATGGGCAGTATGTAGTGTCTGCTGGAGATATATACGGCTTCTCGTTAGGAATGTCAGTCCACATGATGTATATCCACAATCTTGTTGTCCCAGACGATCAAGAATGTCTTAACACATGATGTATCTCAAACAGTCTCTTTGTAGTCCAAAAGATACCATGGAAATATACCAGGCACTACATCCAGACCGAGCCGTGTATATTCTCAGATTTCGAAAAACATAGACAGAGAACCCGAGAACATTATCGAGGGCAGAAGGTAGGAGATGGGGTCAGCTATGTTACGCTGTCAATCACATTTCGATACAGCTATCTACAATAAACCCATAACCCAAGAGTACTCTGTAACTCACCTCGCTTACGATACACAAAGCGGGAAGGTGAGACAGAGAGAGACCTACCTATTCATTCCACTCGACGACGCACCATTTTACTAAGCAGCAGCCCACGTTACACTCCACTGGTGATAGAGGGGAAGCCATTAATCTACGTTACACCTACAATCTCTCCATCTAATCAAACTGCTCGGCTACGTTCATCAATAATGTTACCTATCTGTCATCCAGTCTCCTACATCTTACACCTACTGGCCTCCCTATGTACACCTTCCCTCCTACTCGTCTGTCCAAGCTGCTCCCCTTCTTCCTACTCTCCCTCTTTTTTCTCCGACACCTTCTCTCCCTCTCCTCCTCCTACTCCGTCTTTGTTTCACTCCTCGCAGCTCTGCATATTGATGTTCTTTCCCCCTCTCCTATTCTCCTTTCAGTTCTTTTACGCCTCCTAGTCCATTCTGTTCCCTTTTTCTCTTATCGTCTGTGTTCCTTGTGTCTCTTTTCCACATTCTTTTACCTTAACATCCTATGATCTTGGTTATACATTGTAATTATCTCCTACTTTCTTTAATGCTATATAGGCCCTTAGCTGTTACCCTTTTCGAATTACTTAGATTCCATAACTATCTATTTATTATTTTGTTGCTTTTTATTCCCCCTTTTTGTAACCTCTGGTCCCCCCCCCCCTCTCTCTCTCTCTCTCTCTCTACGCCGCAGCCTGCCACTCAGATTTACAACAATGGTCCACTCAGCAGTTTAGCCTCAATAATTGTTGTGTGCATCTGCCCTCTTGAGCTTCCTCTTACTCCACTTGCATAATTACAGCCTCGCTCACTGAAACCACCAGCAGAATAATAGTTTGCTGAGCGCGCGAGTGTGTGTGTGTGTGTGTGTGTGTGTGTGTGTGTGTGTGTGTGTGTGTGTGTGAACAAAATAAACAAGTTCTTACTGACTTAACTGAACCTGCTGGAATAGTTGAGGACATCGACTATCAGCCAAAGGGATGACATTTATTTATTTTTTAACAATGGGTCAAAGGCCAAGGGTAATGCTAAACTTGATACAGCAAGGTA